>NC_092793.1:45732324-45859231 GCF_918797505.1 Bemisia tabaci | reverse complement strand
AATGATGACTGATGAACAACTTTTTGAGTGTAAAATTCGCCGAATGATGACCGATGAATGTCGGGGTGAGCATTTTGTTCGGCGAGTTTTTGCAAATTAGGTCCCGTTTATTGAACAAGATGCTCAACTCTTCAATCGTCAGCAGTAGCTTTTACACCATGGAGAAGAAAGAAGTGCGCGGTCTTAAATGAGTGTTGTTTTTTGGCGGGAGGAATGATGAGGATATGCAAGCCTGACTCACTTGTGGCAGAAATCAGCAGCGTGAACGTAGAATCGGCTAAGGTTTCCATGATCCGGTGGGGTTGCGCAGAAGTAGATTTGCGAGCACAGGTTGTATCTACCCTCTTTGCAGAAAGAGCAGGTGCGGCAAGGTACACCGGGTTCGATGGCTACTCTGTCACCTAAGTTAAAGACAATAAATCACAAACATTAATATTATGGACACATCGAAGGGACAAGACTACAACTATAGGATGCGAGATGCTCAATGAAGGAGCCAGAAAAACTTTACCTCGCTTTGCGGCGTGGTGGCATTTCGTGTAAAATCTCATCGTGATAAAGAATTCAATAATCAGTGTTTTTCATTGTGATTTTGTTTGGTACATAAATGACAAAATTGGGTGCGCTTTGAGAAAATCGAATAAGTTGCGACAAATAAATCCGTCTCCTCGACAATTTCTCGATGCGCTGAGAAAAATACTGAAGGAGCATGTTTGTTGGCCTACCGTGAAAATTGAAGGAGAAATACATGCAGATTTCCCCCGTTACGTCTGTTTTTTGAGAGATTGGTTTCATTTTTCTCTCTATGAAAATTACATGATATCGATAAAGAGCCTGTCAAAAATCGATAAATCTATAATAGATAATATTCGATACATCGTGAACTGGGGAAATTGATCGTCTTTCTCCCAAAGTTTGACTAACGAATTTTTGCGTCTTTTTTACAAATGCCTTTAAAGCTTCTCCTATAGTCTTTCTCTTTTTCTCCCTTTTTCTCTCTCTTCCTCATCCCTCTTTCTCTCTTTATTCCTTCCTTTCCCCATTTTTCTCATTTTCCCTCAACTTGTTTTGTCTACTCTGTGACTTGAAATTTTGTGAGTATTTTCTTCATGATTTAGGAGAAATTTACAAAAATTTGCAAGGACTGAGTATTGTTGAAGTCCTATTATATACAAATATAGCATGGTACGGAATTAGGCAACATAAATTGGACGTATTTCTACCAAACGGAACTATGCGCATCAAGACATGAGCCCTGAGACCTATAAAAATATATGCATAACAGGGCTCACGCCATAATGCACATGGTTCCGTTTGGCAGAAATACTTTCAATTGAAGTTAGGCAGATTTTGATTATATCCTAGCAGTTGTTTCTCGACCCGAGATAGCAGGTCTAAAAGCCAGTCTATTCGTGGCGGCTGAAGCCTCGGCTCTTTCCCTGAAAGTCGCTTGTTAGTGACGTCAAAATTAGTGGCTCGATTCCACTTGGCACTGATTGTAATTCTCTCAGCGAGTCGTTGACCCCAAGAACTCGTCACCGACCGAGTCCAACCCAAGACAACTTTATCAGTCTTCCTCTCGAGCGATTCTTTTCCACCGACTTCCCAGTCTAAGGGTCGAAGATCAGGATAAGGCTGCCTCGAAAAGTAAAGTGAATGCCTGAAAATATATCGGAAACCCGTGCGAAAACTGACACTCTTAACCCTCAATAGTTTATCGATATTGATAATTACATCGATTGTGATGACTTTTGTACGATATTATACCAATACCTTTCACCACGTGTAGTGACCACGTGAGTTGACCGGGCTCGAACCCATGACCTCGGATAAGAAATGCAATCAATCCACAATTCACCAGAAATTTCCACTGATTAAATAGTTTGTTTGATCGTAACATCAAGATTTGTCTGTGTATCTTTACCGCTCATCGAAAATTACAGTAGTATAAAAATCGTCTCAAATGAGATATGAACCCAAGACCTTAAGATCGGACGATCCAGCTGCAATTTGGAGTCGTGTCAAGTTTTTCTCATCGCCGGGGAAAATTCTTGGGCTCGTTTACCGATAAAATAGGTCAATTTTCAGTATGAAGAATCAAAATTTTCGCCACTATACACGGAAGATTTGTACACCCAAACATGAAAAAATGACTAAAAATGTATAGGTTCGCGTCACATCGATATTTATCGGTGGAATCGATAAATCTATGTTCGATACTCTCATTTTTGATAGCTCGTCTTCTTTTCGATGGGCAACTCCGATAAAATTGGGCTAAAAGTGAGCAGGCGTTTTCCCCTCACAATTGTGGGATTTTCAGTTCCGTATACAATGTTTTTCACACACGACGGCAAACGAACCGAAGGGTGTCATGTTTTACCTGGTTTGAGAGTTTTGACTTTTTCTCCAACTTTGTAAACGATTCCACTGGCTTCGTGACCGATGATCATTGGGTCTTTGACAATGAAGTCTGCAATTCTTCCGTGGGTCAAATAGTGGACATCGGAGCCGCAAATGCCAACGCAATGCATTTGAATCAGAACCTCTGTAACATATCAATTAAACAAATATCGAAATGATTACATTCTTTGGTAAGAGTGAAAAAAAGGGAGGGGGGGGGGGGGTTCCAGTGATACGAGGGGTGAGCCGTGCCGTAGCACAGTGGCAAAGGGGACCATTAAACTAACCTGCTGTGGAAGAGCGCACAGATACTTTTTGAATCATGGTAGTTTATAGTGAAATCAGTTTTATTTATCAATGCAACTGTATCTCTATGGAACTTATGAAACGAAGCCATTTCTTAATGTTACGTTCTTCACGCTAAAAGAAAAATCAGACACGATTTGAACAGCACCTGATGACACCAAAGTTTAAAATTTTTACTCCTTGTTTGCTCTTTTGCAGCGATTAAATTATAGCTCATTTTACATTATCCTCTTTTGAGAAGAATGTAGAACAAGTATAATATTTTTCACTTCAGGCGTCACAAACAGCATAGAAATAAAAACATTTCATTTTTTATTTTTAATTAATTTTGTAATTAATTTTTTAAACAAATTTGTATTTTATTTCATATTGGATGGCAACATTTCCTCTACCCACCCCCAGGGAGGGTGAGAAAGTAAAAAATTATGCAGGGATTGCAGGTGCCAAACTCTTAAGTCTGAAAAACTAATGATAATGCAGCTTATGACTTACCATTTTCTTTGGGTTCAAGGATTGGTTTTTGTTCCTGGAACAATCAAAAATGAAACCTGGTTAGATAATCTGAGTTTTATAACGTTTTTCAAATACTTGTAGATGACGCATAATGATACTATTTGTATTTATTTCCTTTGCAACGAGTACCTTATACTTCCCTAGTAGCTGTCATCTATGTGTTGAGAATCGTCAAGTTTTCTAATCAGGAATGAGTTTGAGAGTCGAATCGTTTGAGATGCCATTCAATGGTCAACAAATCTAATTAGAGTTCAAACAAGGGTTCTTTTCATCTCTGATTTGCTCCAAAAATTTGCTCTTGCTAATTACAATTTTCCATTGACAATTTTGAATTCTAAATTTTAAAACCACGGGATGAATAAAATTTGAAACTCAAACTGAATGGGAACTAAATAGACATCATTTTGCAATGTAGAAATAGGTACAATATCTGACCCATGTACAGCAATTGTGGCATTAGTGGTCTTATGCTGATACGTGATTTTATGATTAAGTCAAAAATAATATTTCTTCATTGCAAAAGGTTGTCCAAATGAGCATTAACGTGAGTTTACGTTTGAGATTGTTTTCTTTACCTCGCGTTTAAGTCTCTGGATTTTTTTCTTTTTTCTTTTTACAATTTAGCAAAATTCCTCGGGAAACACAAACGTATGAGTAGAGAGCAAACAAGTGTGCATAAGGTAAAGGTGTATAGAATTTTTGCCCAGCATTACAGTCCTAAACAGCGTTCTTTAACTATTTCTTTCAGTGCGGCTTAACGAAAAATTGAAAAAAAAAGGGCTACAGAAAGAATGGTAGAAGAAGGGAGAAAAATTGTGATAAAAGGAGGAAGAAACATAAGGAGAAAATGAGGAAAGGCTAGGAAAGAGAGAAAGGGGAAAAGAAAGGGGAAAATCGAAAAAAGGACTAGTAAATGAGGGGGCGTAAAAGGGAGAAAATGATGTAGAAAGGAAAGGAAGACAAACGGAGAAATATGTAGGGAGAAAAGGAGTAAAAAAGAAGAAAAGGAATGGAAAAGGAGGGGAAGAGGAGGGGGAAAGGAGATAAAGAGGAAAACTAGAGAGAAAAGTAAAGGGGGGGGGGAGTCAGGGGAGAAAAGGATGAAACGAGGAGTAGAAGCGAGAAACAGAGATAAGGAAGAGAGGGAAGAATAGAAATAAAAACAGAGACAAGGGGGAAAAGGAGAAAGGAGACAAAAATGGAAGTTCTGAGCAGGTCCCTACTTTTAAAGTAAAAAAACATACGTTAAAACTGGAAATCGGTTACTGGACATATCGCTACGTTAATTTTTCAGTGACGTTAGCATATTATGTTTCATAATCGTCGACGCGCGCCCCGTTCCGGGCGGTCAGAGACCACACGTGATTCTCAACTCACGTGAGTCCAAAGCTCGAAGTTGCTCCTTACAGCTTCTACTCGTTCCCAACTTGTGCATTAAAAGCACAACAACCTAACTGGTCCGCTCGCGTTGGATGCTAATACTCGTGCAAAAAATGGATTATTTCAGCTTTTCCTCAGATGAAAGGAACAGCATGCTACGATCCGGCCATTAATGCGTGTCCTTTGAGCTTTGAGATTATCATATGATTGAAAAGAACAATCAACATTCCAACTAAATTTTTATACTCTCACTATACGGTACTGAGCTCCCCCCCCCCCCCCCCCCCCCGCGTTTACCGCGTTTGAGCAGTACTGTAGGCCTCTTACAAAGAGATCGATCTTTCCATACTCATTTTTTTTCAGGATATATATACGTGACATTTTCTTGAAAAAACGGAATGTGAGCGAAAATTCATGAACATGGCAAATGAGAAGGTGTTTTTTTTCAACTTTTAACATCAATTTCCCTACCTGTTCCCTAAAAAAATAAAATCTTCCACCTTTTTTTTTCACGATTCAATGTGGAAAAACTGGGCATATTTCAAGGGTTACAATCTCATATCATAAGTGAGCCTCAGCTGCACAAGTCGCACAGGTTACCTACGTATGAAATGAATTACATGATAAAATTATTGCTATTGCATCGGAGTGTCGTGCATGTTGTCTATTCGCTAATTGAAGGGGCTTCTCGCTCCTCTCATTGAAATTCATTGTAATATAATTATAAAAAGTTGCAATTTTTTTTTTTTTCAAATCACAATTTGCTTATACCTTCCTCATCAATGGGACTCATTTAGCTGATTGTCAGAAATCGGTGTTCATTGATTAAATCATGTAAAAATACTGCAATTTCTGGGTGAATAAAATGCGATTCCTTCGTATTAAATTGCAAAAGGATTTCAACATTTTCGTTGAACTGTGCTACTTCGCTGACTTATAGAGCTTAAAAAATTCCAGAAGATTAGTTCTCTTTCCAAACCCTCCCCTTTTCCACGGCCTATCTACTCTTCCATTGTCTTCAGCTGGCCGCGATAAAGACCCTTACAGACGGAGCATGATACTGATATTATGAAGGTCAAAAGGTCTTTCTCGATCGTAGTTACATTTTTATTTGCTTGTGTTTTAATTTGATATCCGATACAGAAAATATATCATCCACTACGGTCATAACGGAGGAACATTCGCGCGTTCTGACCCAGAACCGCTAGAACTTGCCAACACGTTCTCATATTCGGCATTTTTTTTTTTTTGTGAGCTCACAAATATTTCACGGAAAGCGGCAAGGGTGCTCCAGGTTATCTGTTTACTTATCAAAGTTTTCGTAGCGGAAATTTCGATCGAAAGTTGCACATGAACTTTTGAACTTCTCGGAGCTCTTAGGTCGTTCTTTTTGAGAACTTAAAAATAGTACTCTGAAATCAAGTTTCTAGAACTTGGTAGCGTCTGTCGGTCAAAGAGCTTAAAAATACTGGCGCCGAAATAAAGAGAGAAAGAAATATATGCTTATAAGCATATATTTCTATAGAGTGAACTAGAGTTACTCTATAGAGTGAGCCTGCCTGCAAAGGGTTCTGTTATTGAATTTCACATTGCGATGAGTCAATGAGTTTTTGGTTCCATTTTACCATTCTTACTTTTTACCACGGTTAGTTTTTATTTTGACTTAGGTCACTGTATATTTTAAGTAACGTGAATTGAGATTGCTAGAAGATTGAATTTGGCAAGATTTATCCTTGTTTTTTACATGATATGATGAAAAAATGTATTATATGTGCACATTAAACAAGATGGTAAGATTTGTTTATTAGTTCCAATTCCTGAATCTGAGTTCCTGAAAGCTTTCAGTTCATTGAAAGACTTTTGTGAGGCATTATAAAAACTAAAAAAATGAGACAATCGCACAATATTATAGGATAAAATAAAGACGACATAAGAATGAAATTCAAGAAAATGTATGCTGGGACAAAATTGCTCCGAGGAGGAGAAAGTGTAATTTTGGACAATATTTTCCTCGTTCAATGACTTCGTTTCTAATTTTGAAAAAAATCGATCAATTCGACCTCTCCGATGAAGAAATTCGTACTTTTGCAAGAAATTAAACTTGTTCCGGAGAGAAATTTGGGGGTTTATCAACCGTGCAAAATTGAAAAATTCTCGAGGGAACGTTTTTGATAACTAAATTTGTCAGTTTTGTAAAAGTATTTAACGTTATTACGATAAGATAATTTTTTAAACTTAATGATGGATTAATTTAGGAGTTTTCTATAAGATTCTGGAAAATGACTTAAAAAAGTAGGTACTTTGAGACCTCTTGGCTGTGTGCCACTTACTTTGTTCCGAAAATATGATTGGACATTGGTTATCTAATCTTTGAGTGGATCGCTGTTAACCACTTGTAAGTATCTTTAGGTGCGTAGGAGTTCAAGAGATTCCTTTTTTCTCTCTTTTTTCTCAAATGCAAATTTAGAAGAAATCTATATTGTGATAGCGTTTTCAGCAACTGGTATTTTCAACAGAAACGAGAGCATCTATTTGTTTATCAAGTACTTATCGATTAATTCGCTTTTGACAGTTCTAGAATATTTGAAAAGTTATACGACAAAAAATCGGCTATTAATCGAAATACAGCGGGAGCCTCTTTCATCGATGTTCACGTGCGTGTGAAAAATTATAAAATATAGTGGCAAATTAAAAAAAAATCACATTGACTCTGAGTAATTCTACTGTAAATATAATTTGTTCATTAATTTAAAGGATAGATTTTTATCGCCATTTCCCTGTGCTGTTGTTTTTTTTACTGAGGGCTTCATATGGATTACATTTTGCAACCACTACTTCTGACCCTTTTTAGAAACAACACACATGCCATTGGTTTCCCTATGCAGATATGAGTTTTTATGGGAGAGCCAGAGATAGTGGTTCCTTATTGCAAAATGTAATGTTTTTGTTCCTCTATCATGACTTACTTGGATTTTTTTTCTGTTGAGGGTATATGGTTTCTATACAAAAAACAAAAGAAAAAAAGAAAAAAGAAAGAAAAAAAAAAAAAAGAAATCATGTTTTTCTACCCCTTCTATTTCTCTAGCTTCGCAACGAGAAAATTAACTCTACCGGAGATTCCAACTACGTTATTTACATGATTCTAACGTTAATTTTGCGTGGTCTATATTGTAATTTCAGCCTGCCTTTCTTTAGTCTCACCTCCCTGGGTGGAAATGTGTCGTTCGAAAACTAATCAAAAAATTTCCCCCGATTTTTTTAGGAGAGGGAGGGGAGTATAATCAAGTGGCCTTAAATTAAAGCTGGCACTCAAATCAAAATTAATTCTGTTCTACATTGCTACAGCACAATTAGAATTAGCTATCAACCGACAAGGAACATTGTTTACCCAGTCTTGATAAGCGAGACGACGCGTCAAAAATCTTAACCGAAAAAATCAACAGCACAACACGCCTGGTATGCAGCGTTACGGCCGCGGGCGTGAATTCTCTTTTCTTATCATCTAGGTGCGCTATTCCGGCTATCACGCATGCATTTTTAAAATAAATGATTACACGGAACTTCCCAAGAAAAATGTTTTAAGGCGAGACTCACCATCCTGAGATCATTCTTTTGGTAGAGAACCGCGGATAGATTGCACTTATTGTTCGTCTCCAAGATCGTGGACATGGTGAGGTGGAGGTTGGCGACTTTGGGGGAAGCAAAAACGAAGGAAACGAGCCCGGATCGGAGAAACGACGAACTAATCAAATGGCACTGGTCATTTACGGACTGAAACGAGGAGCAAAGTAAACAAGACTAAAATACGGGACGACACACCTCCCGCGCCTGCGCACAACGATCGCACGCCGCAGAATCAGCTGATAGCGATCAGAATCAGCCGCGCTTCAGATAAACAGTCGGCCGCCACTGGCCGCGTCGCTCAGTGGGGCGAGCCTTTGATAGAGTTCGGACACGGAATTTCTAAACTGAATCCACAAATTTTGATGTTCACTGAAAAAAAATTCTCAGCGTTTTTACCACGATCCGTTGGTACCTTTACCATTTCACTTTTTTTTTACCAATTATTGGTAATTTTACCAAGACAGACTGGTAAGCTTACCTAAAAACCGGTATTTTTACTGTTGTTGCTTTTTTTTCAGGTAAGAATACCACTTTTATTGGTGATCAATTCCCGGTAACTTTGCCATTTTATCTCCGTAATTCTACCACAGTCGATAAAAAATATTGACGTTTTTACCGGGGTCCAGTAAAATTACCAATTCCACAAATGGTAATTTTACCAAGAAAAAACTGGGATCAAATAGAACCCTGAATTCTTAGTAATTTTACCCTTCCTTAGTAAATACACCGAGATTTTTTTTTTTCAGTGTTTATTTCGTTGTATAATCCCGATACATGTAAGGACATTTTTACGAGAAAACCAATGGCACCACTTTCAAACTTCTAAGCTTCGTATTTACGAAAATATATTAGATTTTAAAGTTTCACCATCTCGTCCATCTTACCCCATTGACTCGCTCTATTGTGCGCTCCGCGGCGTGACGTTACGGAGCGCCGGGGGAGGGGAGAGGGGGGGGGGTCACGGAGCACTCCGCTATGTCTGACGTATGTTTACTATCCTGATCTCGTGATGAGCGACATTTGTCGGGCGCATCTTCCCACTTGTTCTCGTTGACCACACAACTGTTGAGGTTCAGGGGTCAGGCATGAACATGTGTCCGTGTCGCACATTATGTCAGCAGCGCGGAAGCGCGAAAAAGGAATTTTATCACCTTGATTCCGATATGGATGAGGATGAGAGGATAAAGAAGAGGGGAAGAAGAAAAAGAGGGTGTGAAAGAGGAAAAATACAGAGGAGAAGAGGCATAAACGTAGGAATTTTTGAGGAATTAAATAAATAAAAGACATACTGGAAATTTTGGCGCCCCTTGTGAATGTGTGCAATGTGCACGATTTGTATCCCTCGCGACAGCCTTGATCCCAAGAGGCTCAATACTTTGTCTCGCTTGTTTAAAAGCACTCTCCACCCATAGCCAGGTGCGAAAATAGAGATCAAAGTTTCCCGAGAAACTAAGGTACCGGGAATGGGAACGAAAATTCCTGAGAGCGTTCTACAGGAATATTCCCCATGGCCCTGCAAAGTGGGCGAGATTACCGTGTAAGTATGTGAGCACGTGTTTTTATTTCTGGACTAAAGTTTCCACTAAGAACTTTGGAAGAGAGGGTGGAATTTTTTTTCCAAGTTTCTAAAGCTTTCATTCACCCTGTGGGTTTCTTCCATGATCGAAGTTCAGCATGGAAGAAACCGTCACCTGCAAGAAGTATTCACTTTGTTGTTTGAAAGTTGGAACCTCTTGCAACTTAATGATAAGAAAGTTACAACTTAGTTGCAACTAAGTTGAAACAAAGTTGAAACTTAGTCGCAACTTTTTGGTTGGATTTGGCTACTTGGAGGGTAGGCTGTGACTGTATGGACTTCATTTGGAGAAAGGTAAAGAATAGTGTATTTTCCTCGGAAGTTACACCAAAAGGAGGGAGAAAAAATATCGAGAAATGTTTCGGCTGTAAAATTAAGTTGACGTGTTTCTGATGCCCAGAGAAACGCACGTTTGAAATCTAAAAAGTTACATGGAGGCTTATGTCACACAGCAAGCTGTAAACTCGAATAAGCTGAGGCAGAAAATGAGCTTTAACGTTCAGTTTTTCACCAATTATACCGCGAGATGCGTTTTTTGGAAATATGACTAACGCTTTTTTTCTTTTAAAATGCCACCTTCTTGAAGTGCTAATTTCACGCCCGATTTCTCTCTTGAAATTGCACATTACGGATAATCAAAGTAACTTTGTTACGGCCACGTATTTTCTTAATTAATGCACCACCAACCGAAAGTCACTTTTATCTCTACGCGAGAAAAAGAGTTTATCTCTATATTTAATGCTTCAGCACACCTTGGTGAGGATAATTAGGGTGTGCCGTAAAATGAAGATTCTGCGCACGTGTGGAGGCGGAGAAAAATGGAGTTGAAATCAACGGGAAAGCTCTCACAGATGCCCGGCTGTCGACTGCAGGCTGAAAGAAAAAATTACTATTTTGCTGAAAGAGGCCTGCCCAACGACATTGGGCCTGCCCCAGTATCCCCCCCCCCTTGCCACCAGGGAGTCTGGGGGGTAAGGAATACCCCCCCCCCCCAGTTTAGGGAGGATTCGGGAGGGCCTCTCCTGGAAAATTTACAAAAATTAAACTATATGGCTTTGAGGCTTCCGTGGTGCAGATTTTAGAAAATACTAATTGAATGAGCACAATGCTTTCATTTAAGACTCCACATTAAAAGAGATAAATATACTCGACGAAGGTTTTTTCCAGCATCCGTATTTTTTTTCGGAGGGGAAGGGGTGGCAGATGATACTATTTTCAATTCTAGGGGGGCAGGGCAGGTCCCTTCTGGCCCCCTTCCTAGGCCTATGAATAAAACTCAGTAAACCAAGCAGAAAAGGTCAGTTTTAAATCAAACATTTAGGTGATTCACTTATTTTCGTAATAAAGAAACTCGTCAAAATATAAACTAGTCGAATAGCACCAAAGCGTTTCCTCCCCTAAAAATCGCCTCTAAAGTTTGGAGACGCAACCATCCCAACGAGAGACCAATTTGAAATGTATGTGAACTGTGTAAGGACCTTTCACACTTGATGAAGAGTCAGCCCAAGAATAGAGCAGGGCCGGATTTACGGTGGCCACATGGGCCATGGCCCATGGCGGCAAATTTTGCAAATCTTTTTTAAATGTAGGCATAAAAAAATCTGACTTATAGAAAAAAAATACAAACAAGAAAAGGCGAAAAAATCTCTAATTTCCTGAGAGTATAGTAATTTCTAATTTTGTCGTCTTTCAGTGATACAAAAGATAGCACCTTCAATTAGTCGAGTTAAGAGTGAAACCAAACACGCAATTTGGCCTGGAACGGCGGCGCGGCTTAGAGAGAAATGATGACGACGACTTGAGATGAAAAGGAGAAGCCCTCGGCGCGGCGGTCAGCATGTAACACGTATTAGCGCCTACAAGACTGCATGAATACTTCACGCATTGCATCAAACACAGCGCGGTCACTGCGGTCAGCGTAAAACGCATAGAGCCTACAAGAATGCATGAATACTATACACGCAATGCGCCAAACACAGAGTGTGCGTGCGGTCAGCCTGAAACGCATAGCGCCCACAAGACTGCATGAATACTTCACGCATTGCGCCAAACACGGTGCGGTCTGAGCGGCGCGGCGGCGCGGCGGAAGTTAAAATTTTTAAACCACATTATTATGTTTGTTCTTTCATAATTATTTTTTCGTTCATTTATTATAAATGGAAGGCCTTGTCCGCACAGAGGTGTAGGTTTACGTAACTTAACTTTCGCCTAAAGTTCCGTGAACTTTTGCTAGTAGTGTTGCCCTGGAGTGGAGATCAAAATACCTCTTGAAAATCTCAGAAAAAGAAACTGCGCTCGAGCCTCAGTGTAGTGACGCATTTTTATTTTGTGAGTAAGCATTTTTGACGTAATGGATTCAATGAATGCAATTGGTGTGGTAATTTCGGACTCCAACAAAATCCTTGATCGCATGGCAAAGATTACTTGTCTTACATTCCGACAAAGAAAGAGAGAAACAATGTAAACATATTGACGCGCGCGGTTTCCACTCCCCACCCTCCTCACCTCTTTGCTCTTAGTTTGGCGCAAGATACACAGTTAACGCCTAATTTACCATGTAAATGCCTGGTTATGATCCGACAAACAGCCAAAATACTGCGCTTTTGAGTCAGGTCAGACGTCATTACCTATGTTTTTACGCGTGTTGCTTGTGACGTTTTAGCGCTCAAGAAAAGTTGACGTCACGCATTGACCGTGCGTAAATGAATGACACGTCAACCCGCTCATAAAATCAAAGGCCATCGATCTCCTTTCCAAAAGTAGCATAGTTTTGATCATCGATTGGCATCGTCAAAAAATGAGAACTCTCTCTTTACTGAATGTTACTCTTTGAACTCCGCTGGTAAGTGCATCGTTCATAAGGATAATAATATGGAGATCATGAAATGAAGAGAGCAAAACGTTGAAGGCTCGCTGATGAGGAGGTCTTTTTTTTGAGGGGGGCGGGGGGAGGAGACTCTTTACCGCGTTTTTATTCTCAATAATATTGACGCGAGGATTGCGTGTTCAATTTACTGTTAATTATCGACATCCTCAGATATACTATAAAATAATTGTGATCGTGTCATTCGAAACGTATCTTGAGGTGGAAACTCATCAATTTATCAATTTAAGAAAAACCCAATTGACTGCCCGTACGGTGAAACTGAGGCCGAACTTCAAGTAAACAACACCTACCAACAGAATCGCAACATCATTTATCGGCTTCATCGAAGTTTATGGAGTGAGATAAATGTTTGTTTATCACATATATAACTATTCGCGCTCCCTGGTAGATGTATTGCCTATGCGACGAAATTGAAGGCGTACTTCAAGCGGACGATGTCTAACAACAGAATGATACAGATTCATTATCGGTTTTAGGGGGCCCCACCCAAGAGAAAGGGGTAACGAAAACTTATCAGCACCCCAAGAATTTTTGAGCCAGACCAAGACTGGCTGGTCCCACTTTCCTTGCGTACACAAATGTTTCGTTCGTCATCTCAAAAAACATCCCATAAACTTTAAAACACTGGAAGCTACAGCACATACGTTGTCATTTCAAACTTCAAAAATTCTCCCTATATTTTCGCTTTTTCCTCTTCCTCTTCTTCTACTTCTTTTTCTTTTTCTTCTTCCTCCTCCTCTATTTCTTTTTCTTGTATTTTTCTTCTTCCTCTTCCTCTGCTTCTTTTTCTTTTTCTTCTTCATCTTCTTCCCTCCTTTCTATTTTCTCTTTTCTCTCATCTAATTTTAGTGCCTCTGTTGTGATGGTGTTGGAAGCAGCCAACCTTTAAGCTGAGTGTCCATAAATTGCCACCTCCCGCAGACATTGACGATCTCAGCATTTGCGAGGTTATTTCAGTGAAGAAGAATGGAAGGTGCCAGCGTTATCACGACACGTGAGTGCTTGTATAATTTAAAAAAAATAAACATCTGATGCCGCCACGAGTCCCTTTTTTATAGGAGGTAAAGGACAGGTTGGAGCGTTTTATTTTTAATTACCTACACATTGCGATATTCCATTCAAGAGATAAATTTTTTGAACTGTCTGTGGATCTTTGACATTTGACTCCGCGGAAGAATAAAAATCGGAAACCTCCTTTCCCTCGAAGATTAGAATTTTATTTTCGTGCGACGGCTTACCACTGCTGCACTCCGCACCGCGCGGCAGCCGGAAACCCTGCAAGATCCGAACGATTCTTCATGAAATTTGGCATAATCTTGCGAGAGTGATTACCTACAATCATCTCTTTAATTTATTGAAAGAACCAATATTGATAGCAACAGTTTTTGTGTACCGATTGTTGAGGCAGTTTCTGATACACTTCACCTCATTTTACAAATTTTTGATAACGGACGCCGTGAAGGAGGGGTATCGGAAAACGTGCAAACTCGTTGAAATACGATCGATATCGGTGAACCTATGAAAATATTAGCTCGATGTCTCTCAATTAATTACAAGACAAATATCGATATTTGATGAGCGTTCGATACCGTCGTCCATGAAACGTGCACCATGATTAGGAGTTAATCAAATAGAGGGTATCAGACCCTCTCCCGGATGCGAAAAAGCCTTTCATTACATTTGTTCCCATTAAGCGCCAGTCTTGTCATTTTGTATGAATTTATGCACGCTTTTCCGATGACTAAGTAGTGTGAAGATAGACTTTATTAAGAGTTCAGAAGCACCATCGCGCGAGCTTTTATGAATTACGTTCGCCGCGCCGCGCCGGCCATTCTCCTTGCTCCTCCCCCCCCCCCCCCCTCCCCCCCCCCCTCCCCACGGTTTACAGATTTTGTGCTTCAGCTCTGAACCGTGAAAGCTGAGGGTCTCACAGGTCATGGATCAAAGACTGACCTCGTTCAAGAGTCTCAATGACTGTCGTTGTTGATACCCTCCCTTCCGCACTCGAAAAGAAAAAACACGCAGTCGGTAAGTAATGTAGGCTGCAACATTATTTTCAGAGACAATAATGACAGTGAAAGTCCGCAAACACATGACTTTTTGGCGGTTTTGAGTTCGCTGCAGAAATGGTATGCAGTAGATGCCTTTTTATCTGCCAACAAAATATTTTAGTCGAAAAAAAAATTTTGAAGTTGCCACAAAACGTAGACGAACTTTAAACACGTGTCGCGTGCCGCCGCGCAGCATATTAATAACGCGCGCTCCCCCGGGAAGAACCGTCTGAAAGTTTAGGAGAGAAATTACGTCACGGAATCAGGCCAATCAAACTAAACAACAAAAATAAGAAGAGAAACCTCACAGCACGTTGATGACAGCGCAGAGGTACATCTATTCGTGATTGATGGATGTCCATGTTGCATATGCAAAATCGAAGGCGCAACCAGGGCCGGATTTAGAGGGTGGCCACATGGGCCGCGGCCCATGGCGGAAATTTTACAAGTTTTTTTTAAATGTTGGTATGTAAAAGATCGGATTCAGAAAAAAATTACATTCGAGAAAAGGCAAAAAAATCTCTCATTTCCTGAGAGTATAGTAATTTCTGATTTTGTCTTCTTCGGTGATACAAGAGACAGTACCTTTAATTAGTCGAGTTAAAAGAGAAATCAAACACGCGATTTGGCCTGAAATGGCGCGGCGACGACAGCAATGATGACGAGGACTTGAGATGAAAAGGAGAAACCCTCGGCACGGCGGTTGGCATGTAGCACATATAAGCGCCTACATAACTGCATAGATACTTCACGCATTCCGTTAAACAACGCGGTGAGCGCGCGACGCATAGCGCCTACAAGACTGCATGAATACTTCACGCATTGCGTCAAACACATTTCGGTCGACGCAGACCCGCCACAAGGGGGGAGATACTGGGTCCTTGGTACCGTGGCCAATGTTACCCGTGAAAAACCACTACGAATTCACATGCAACCCTTGTTTCGTAAGAACAAGTGAACAATTTACCTTAAAAATTTCGCAAAAGGTGAATAGATTTTCAGAAACACGCTGGGGCACTGTAGAATTCTTCTTAAATTTTCAAAGAAGTATACTTCTAGGAAAATTTCTATCTATTTTCGAGATTTTCAGTACAGAGGGATATTTTTCGTAACTGCGTTTCATTTTCTTCCATCGTCAGATGCTAAGAGTCTCCAGTCTGGGCATCCTCGACTTCAATGGCTCATGGCTCAACTCCCTTGTCATAGACAAACGAAGGGGGAGTCCACGGGGGCCTGGCCCTCTTAGAACTGAATTTAGTATCATATGCCCCCCCCCCCAAAGAAAAAAAAAATTAAAATTTTCTAGATGTTTTGAATGCAACAATTCGCAATTATTTTGTGCTGAAAGTAGGAAAAAAAAACATAATTATTCCGCAGAAATTGATGGAAAAATTCTTTATGGAAGCTTCAAAATGCGTCCGATTAGTCGTATAAATTCTAAAATTTCTCGGGGGATGCCCCTCAGACCCCCCCCCCCTCCGTGCTTGGGGCCCGGACCTTAAAACTGGTACCAGGGCCCCAGATGGGATGTGGCGGGCCTGCATGAAGGCTATTTCCATTTAAATCTTCCGTCACATTCTTACGGCGCAATGATACAACTATTTGAACTCTCCGGAATGCGTGAGGTATCACGCCGCATTTGAAGGCGTTTTCAAAACAGCCTAGTTCCGATACCGGATTATCGTTTTGCATAGTTCATATTCTTTTGTTATATTCTAACCACTTGTTTATTTTATAATCCTCGTAGAAAAACCACCCACTTGTTAAATACAATTCTAGCTGAAGCGCACTTAAGCGCATTCATGACTGCAAAAATGTTAACGGAAATCGACAAGGCCAGCGTGCATGAAGGCTATTTCAATTGTAATCTTCCGATCAGCATTTCTTAACGGCGCCATTTCGATACAGACTTTTGCATTTCTAACCAATTGTTTAATTATAATCCTCTTATAAAAATTACCCATTTCCTATTTACAATTCTAGCTGGAGCACACTTCAGCTATGCATTCACCACTGCAAAAATGTCAAAGGAAATCGACAAGCACAGCGTGCATGAAGGCTATTTCAATTGTAATCTTCCGTCGCATTTCTAAGGCGCAATGATACAACTATTTGAACTCTCCGGAATGTGTGAGGTATCACGCCGCATTTGAAGGCGTTTTCAAAACAGCCAAGTTCCGATACCCGGATTATCGTTTTGCATAGTTCATATTCTTTTGTTATATTCCGTACCACTCGTTTATTTCTAATCCTCGTAGAAAAACCACCCATTTGTAAATACAATTCTAGCTGGAGCGCACTTCAGCTATGCATTCACCACTGCAAAAATGTCAAAGGAAATCGACAAGCCCAGCGTGCATGAAGGCAGGCCCGCCACAAGGGGGGGATACTGGGTCCCGGGCCCCGGAGGGGGCTCGTGTTACCCGTGAAAAACCACTACGAATTCACATGCAACCCTTGTTTCGTAAGAACAAGAGGAAAATTTACCCTAAAAATTTCGCAAAAGGTGAATAGATTTTCAGAAACACGCTGGGGCACTGTAGAATTCTTCTTAAATTTTCAAAGAAGTGTACTTCTTGGAAAATTTCTATCTATTTTCAAGATTTTCAGTACAGAGGGATATTTTTAGTAACTGCGTTTCATTTTCTTCCGTCGTCAGATGCTAAGAGTCTCCAGTCTCGGCATCCTCGACTTCAATGGCTCATGGCTCAACTCCCTTGCCATAGACAAACGAAGGGGGAGTCCACGGGGGCCTGGCCCTCTTAGAACTGAAAATAGTATTATATGCCCCCCCCCCCCAAAAAAAAAATAAAAATTTTCCAGATGTTTTGAATGCAACAATTCGCAAGTATTTTGTGCTGAAAGTAGAAAAAAAAAACATAATTATATCCGCAGAAATTGATGGAAAATTCTTTATGGAAGCTTCAAAATGCGTCCGATTAGTCGTATAAATTCTAAATTTCTCGGGGGATGCCCCTCGGACCCCCCCCCCCCCTCCGTGCTTGGGGCCCGGACCTTGAAACTGGTACCAGGGCCCGAGATGGGATGTGGCGGGCCTGTGTCGACGTGAAATGCATGGCGCCTACAAGACTATAGGAATATTTCACGCATTGCGCCATACACAGTGCGGTCAGCGCGGCGCGGCGGCGGTTGAATTTAAGATTATTAAACCAAATTTAAGTTTGTTTTTTCATACTTTTTTCGTTCATTTCTTATAAGTGGAAGGCCTCGTCCACACAGAGATAAGTTTACGGAACTTAACTTTCGCGCAAAGTTCCGTGAAATTTTGCCAGTAATGCTGACAGGCTCTCGCAAAAAATGTGTCCAACACGAATAAACGCGTCTGATGCACCCCTCCCCTCCGGCACGTTTACTTGATGGTTTTTATTGATGTTTTAGAACGAATGAGAAGAGGGCGGCAAAATACAGGCGGCCCATGGGCGGCAAGTAGATAGATCCGGCCCTGGGCGCGACGGCTGTCGCTGCGAACACTGCTCCATGAGCTAGACTGACCGGAGCGCCTTCAATGTTTAGTACGCAACCTCGGATGTCCTTAGAGCACGAATAGTTGCATCAAAGCGTTGTTATACCAATATCATTGTCCTATACACGGATATCAATACGGAAACAACTCTCGAGTGTTGTCAAATTACCTCTGGTGTAACAGGAATTTCCTAGAAATATTTGGTTTAATATCCTCCAGTGTAACAGGAATTTCCCAGAAAACTTAAAAGCGCAACGATGTACAAGTTCTCTTGAATTGACTTCATCATGACTATTCCTCGAATTAACAACATAAATGTAAGAGGAAAAACACTGAAATGTCTTCAATTAATAACATTTTTCGTCATGCTTTAAAGCAACTCCTCGATTATAGACGGCCATAATCTAGACGAATAAAATGTATTCCCTTTTCACTTCAATGCAGCTAACTCAAACTAACGAACTTCCTAACTTTAACTAAACAAGAAAAACAAAATCGACAAATGAAGCGTGTGCACTGTTACTCGCGATTTCCGCTTCCGTCTGAGTTACTACTTCCGTTGAGGTCCTTGACCTGCTTCCGTTTCCGCCGAGGAACGGAACCACCACCAACTCCACAACATAACCTCAAAGTTCACGCAACATGTGTTTTTGTTTACATCTCACATATTCATGAATTGGGTCCATGAAATTGTGCTAAACGTTCCTTGAAGCCTACTGTATTTGTTATGGAACTCTTAACTAGTGATATTGAGTGAATCTCGCACCGGGTGTAGTTGTTTTCACAATGGTAGTTGCCATAGGTTTTGAAGGTAGTGCCAACAAGCTAGGAATTGGCATCGTTCGAGATGGTGAGGTATTAGCAAACTGTCGACGCACCTACATTACTCCTCCTGGAGAAGGTAAAACACTTCCTTGTATTAATCGACCCTGTCCTAGCACTGATGGAACTGTATCTTGTTATAAAAAATGATGACAGATGGAAATAATTAAGTATATCATCCGCTGAAGTAGTTATTTAAAGGGCATGTTATCCCTTCGCAGCTTTGTTAGAAGAAGGAAAAGTAGAACAAATAGACTCATATATTTACAGATTTTAATGCTGAAATCTCTCTGGTTGAATCTCAGATCACATGAGTGCCGTGGGTAGCAATGATGAAATTAGCCTGCCTGCTGTGAGGCACATACATGCCTGTTTAAGCCAGTCTGAGCAGTCTCATGATTTTCCACCAATAGAATCAGAGGGAAAATCCAAGGAATGCCTTGCTGGAAATATTCTAGCAGTTCAAGTATTGTAACTTACATTTCGGTTTTGCGGAGCTGCAGACTTCCTGTCTTACTTACTTCCTTTTAAACAGAAAACAACTCAAAGTCATATCTTTAAAAGTTGGGTGATTTCTTTTCTCAGTGCAAAGAAAGCTCCGTGAATTCACCCGGGAAAAAAGTGCTGAATTTTTCTCTTTCAAAAGAATGAAATAGCTGCGGAGATTTGAGAGCACTGAAAATGAGTCACCTAATTACCTCCGGAGTTTCACTGTTGATATTCTCTTTTCCTTTTCTAGTCAAGTGTATTTCTATTTACAGTGGAGTCTGATTCTTCTGTTTGGCAACAGGTTTTCTTCCCAGAGAAACTGCGAGGCATCACAGAGAAGTAATTCTACAAGTTCTGCAAGAAGCACTGGATACTTCTAAGCTATCCCCCACGGAGATTGATGTTGTTTGCTACACAAAAGGTCCCGGTATGGGGGGGCCTCTTTATTCAACCGCAATTGTTGCTAGAACAATAGCTCAGCTGTGGAGAAAACCTATCGTTGGAGTCAATCATTGCATCGGTCGTATCCTTCTAAAACTAATTATTTTATTCCCATTAAACTGAAAGCTTCAAAGAAAGTTTGGTATGCAATGAATGAAATTCGCTAGCCAAACTTGAAAACAGAACATCTTTTTTGCGGCATTTCAGAATCGCTGTGCTTCAAATTTTCATTGAATATTTTTAAGTGGATGAAACGAAATGACAGAAATTTTCAAGCATTTATGTTGCTTACAATTAGTGTTCTAATTAAAAAATATAATTTTTATGCTGGGAAATTTGCAATGTCGCCAAAGGAGGTATAAGGTTTCAGAGTTTACCCACAGTATGCGGAAGCATTTTTAAACTGCCAACTTCAACCCATTATACTGTTAATCTGGTGTAATACTTCTATGTTCTCTGTGGTAAAATGGTCAGAATATTTTAATACTATGTTATAGATATATCAATTTTAAGTTCATCAACATGAAGGTTCCCTTTTCCATGGATGCTCTCTTATTTTAACTTCGTTTCAAGGAGACCCAGCACATTACCTTAACTTGTGAAACAGATATTGAAATGGGGCGATTGGTCACTAAGTGTGACAATCCAACTGTTCTGTATGTAAGTGGAGGAAATACACAAGTCATTGCATACTCAAGGAAAAAATATCGGATATTTGGTGAAACCATCGATATAGCTGTTGGTAATTGTTTGGATCGATTTGCCAGAGTGTTAATGCTTTCAAATGATCCAAGCCCTGGTTACAACATCGAACAGGAGGCCAAAAAGTAAGCCTTCTCCATTCCCAAAAACTTGTATAAACTTGTAAATTTAAACTTTTTTCTAGCCTAATGAATTTGCACATGCCTTTCGTTCATTTGATCAACTCAAATTAATTTTTAAGTTGTAAGCAAGTACTTTTTCACCACCAGCTACTTTTGTTGAAAAAATTATTGAATGTAATAATTAAATAAATGAATGATTAATTATTTTTAGTAACTTCTCTGGAACAATGTGTGTGCTTGAAAATTTCACTCCATAAAAAAGATTTGATCGGTGTATTTCAAAGATTTAAGCTGCCTCAGCATGCTGTTAACAACTGATTAATATGATTTCAAGGAAATGAACAGGTGATTTTTTGTCTTCAGAGAAGATTGATTTGTTTTACTAATGTGTAAATTAATTTTACAGGGGTAAAAAGTTCCTTGTCCTACCTTATGTTGTCAAAGGAATGGACGTTTCCTTCTCTGGCATTCTGAGTTATATCGAGGAACGAGCACCCAGTCTCATAGAAAAAGGAGAATACACCCCTGCTGATCTCTGCTACTCTCTTCAAGAAACAATTTTTGCAATGCTAGTAGAAACCACAGGTACTTATTTTAAAATTTCCAATAAATATACGATGGTTCAAAAGATTGCATCATTTTGACTTAAGCAAATCTCAAAGAAAAATATCTTTGTTGTGACCAAGGGCCTTGGGCCCTGATACCCATGAAAAATAGATACAGGATAGGGCCCATGACAGAACGGAAATAGCCACTTTCAATTCTAATATGTCCATTTGTAGTTGTTAATGTCGGTAACAAAGAAGCAGAAAACTTGTCCCTCAACCTCTCTTTCACCGAAAAAATTATACCTAATTTGGATAGTGGAACATATTATGATTCTAACTCTAACCCCATGTTTTCTCCAACATTTCTCTCATCAAAAAACAGCTATCATCACCTCCCTTATTTTTGAACACTCACTCAAACAGTTTTTTTTTTTTTTTTTTTTTTTTTTGTATGTTATTTTAGGCTTCATATCCGGGCACTTCAAACAGTTAAAATTCTACAATTTAAATCTTCTAGAACAAATTTTAATCGGCAGCTGATGATGTGTTAAGAAATAAAGTAATCTAGGAAATCATATTTCAGAATCGTAAGCAATCATGCGAAAACGTTCTTCCAAAAATTTACAGTTTGCACATAATTCAAATTTTTGTGCAGCTAATTTTGAGTGTTTTAAGTTCATTTATCAAAGATTTTTCGCCACAAAAAGGTCCTTGAAAAAAATGCTCTCCTGATAGGCACTGAAAAACTCCTCGTTCTTATGATCTATTCCCAATCATTAAATCTGTTAGAATACACATAATAAATTGATGTTTGCAAGTTTTTTAAAAGAAAAAAAGAAGAAAAAAAATTGACTGAATCAATGGGCTAATCTGAAGCTAAGCACTGCAAATAGTGCAAGGTACAAAATCAACAAGCCCCTAAGCAGTAAAAGTCTCCTACCAAGCTATTCAAAGTTTTACGATTCAACACCTATAAAAAACAAATAAATCAAATATGGTATGATCAAAATAGATTTGTTGTTTCCGATATTTTCACTCTTCTTTGTTCAACACAGAACGAGCCATGGCACATTGTGGATCAAATGAAGTCCTTATTGTCGGAGGTGTAGGCTGCAATGTCCGTTTGCAAGAAATGATGGGCCAGATGTGCCAAGAACGGGGTGCGACGCTGTATGCTACTGACGAAAGGTAAACACACTCAAAATATATGTGTCAATGTCGCAGAGGGAAATAGAATTTTATTCAAATTGTCTGTATTACCACAGTCGAGGGTCAATCTTTGGTTTGATATTCACCCGTTAGTAGTGTATGTTGGCGCCTGATGCTGTCTCAAAACAAAAATTGCTCCCGGGTGCTGCCATTTGATGATGTTTTCTACAGGTTTTACTAACAAAACAGACAGTGGTTCGACGCTCGGGTCGTTCTGCCAAGTGTCCCCGTGATTTTTGCCAAATTTTGTACATGTAAAACTGAAAATATCATTACGAAGAGGGGGAAAACTCATTCCAACACAATTTTCTCGCTTAGAGAAGTTGTTTTCAAATGAGCTTTTTCCTTCTGTGATGAGATTTTCAGTTTTAATACTTTATTTCAACAAACTGTTGACAAAAATCACCACTACCCAGGCCATAATAAAAAATTTATGAGTGTTAATTCGTCGAGTTTGAATTTGTCTAAGCAATTCCGTAGGTCCAAGAAAAGTTGGAAAAAGAAGAAATCAGAAGTGGTGCAGAAAGTTCTTGAAAATTTTAGCTTCAATTTTAAGTCTCTCTCTCAAAAAGCTCATCTTGCAATGTATTTTAGATTTATCATGTGATTTTTGATTAAGGTAAAGCAACTTTTCAGAAAGTTCAAATGATGTAAACCCACAACTTGTTTTCATTTTTTGTTCCTAAAATTTGACTGTTGCAGATTCTGCATTGATAATGGAGCTATGATCGCCCATGCAGGAGCTTTGATGTTCTCCAGTGGTCAGACCACAGAATGGAAAGATACTTTTGTCACTCAGAGGTACGGTTTTGTATCTTTTTTTCAATCTTTTAATGGCTAAACTGTAAAAAAGACGGCTGCGACAAAGACGGAATCATGCAACCACCTAACTACAATTCTATAGCACTGAAGGAAGGTGGCCGCCGAAACGATAGATGGTATTAATCGATTTTACTTAACTGCTGAGCTTGCACTGCTGCGATGTTGTAATTTCATATCGGTGAAAATTGTCACTTATTTGGAGTTCTTTTATTAAAGCAAAAGCGAAGTGAGCGCACCGATCCCAACCTTGGCAACAACGCATTATCCAAGCATCTATAATGATCTGTTGTTGCCACAAATACCACATCGACTAGGTTGAAAAATTTGATAGTCTCCCATGTCCTATGAAGAGTCTCGTATCTGTGGAGGTCTTTTTGAAGTATTTTTAAATTAATTTAACTTCATCAACACAGTTCTTGTCTTCATGAAGTTGCATTGCTATTTTCTGTGGCGCAGGTAAGCAGGTTTATTATCGATAATATGGGCCTATTTCGATCCTGCAAGGATTAACTAGACAACATTTTGCAATTTCTGGCATGTCGGTAAACACCCTAATTTTCATAAGGAAACTAATGGTACATACGTTATTTCTAATCTGAGCCAGAAATTGCAGTTCCGAATTGCGAAATGCAGTCCAACTATTCCCAACTTGACTCAATATTCTTTCCTAGAGATCTAGAACTAAAGTGAATACTTGCACGGTGTAGCCATGGAGTACTTGAACGCAGCAAGTAGCGGGAATCCAAGTATCCATGTATTCTTGTGAAGAAATCTTGTTTTTCTATTCGCAAGTTATCTTTTGGAGAGAAGAAATGAAAAGTTCTGATGGATGATTGAATTAACATTAATAGCATAATGAAATATGTGTGTTTTGAACTTCAGATCCTTAGTGTTGCCTCCACAAAATCAATTTTTGAATGTTCAACATAAGGAACTTTCCAAAAATATTCTTTTTCTTTAAGTAATGTAAACCTTGTCCGAGGGTTGATTTTTGCTAAAGTTATGAATTGCTTCCTACTTGATATACTATTGCAACTTAATGTAGACAGCCCTATTCGTTTAATTTTTGGTTTCAGTCTTGGTTTTTGAATTTTTCAGGTACAGAACTGATGCAGTTGAGGTCACATGGCGGTAGCGTGGACTCACTGTGATTTATCCTTCCCAGGCTGGTTGAACGTGATTTCTTCATCTCGAATCACATCGAATGATAGAGAACAAATTGAATATCAGTTTAAGTGGATTTTTCTACTTATTTCTGTCTAGAATCACCACCTAGTCATTCAATTTACAGTAAGAATTAGAAAAATAACGGATTTCTAAGTTATATTTTATGTCGTGATCTATCTCCCATTTTCTTTTTCTCTCTAACTCTTAATGTACAGTAAGATTACCTACTCCAACTGATTCCATTATTAGTTAATAAGAATACATTTTCTATTCTTATTTGTATCAAAATTTATAATTGCATAAATAACACTAATGATGCAATTTGCAAAATTCTTTCAAGTGTTTCCTGTGTTATTGATCCGAATGTAGCCAGAAAACAAAACCATCTTATCCATATAAATGTATAAATGCATCATTTTTTGATGAACGTGTGTTTTAATTTATTGATTTGCTCTCAATTAATTTGTTGTAAATACATTCAGAGGTTACGCACTCATAGCAACATGGAAATGTCAGCAGTTCCTTTTTCGACATGTAGTCTAAATTTTTTGCATTAATACATGTAATCACACAACAAAAGCGTTGAGACTCTCAGCGGTTCTGTTTGAGAGTAAAGGGTTTAGATAAAAATCAGTTCTGAAAAGTAGAAATTCCCAACAGATGAAAATCTTAGCGAGACGCCGAATTTAAGTTTGAGGAACCATCTTGATAGACTTCAGCAGAACTGAAAGTCAACCTTGAAGATAAAATAAATATAGGGGATAAAAAAGAAGAACACAAGGGATCCTTGTCAAAAATGATTTAGCTTTTAATACTTTAATAATTGATCAATTATCCGGCAGTAAATTCATCGAAAGATAACTTTAACAATAAGACTATAGAGAGAGTGCGACTGGTTTAGAAAATCTACTTTAAAAACTAGACAATAAATTAATTTTAAAAAACAAGCACACAAGTCTTCTTAAAAGAAGGAACAAGGACGCTCATAAAACTAAAAACATTGATTGTAGATTACAATAACTAATTTAATGCCTTTTAACCACTGCAGTAAAAAGTTCAATTCTGAAAGTTGGAAACTATGAAGTGAGCATTTTGGAGGGAGTAAAAGAGAGGAATCAATTTTAACATTTAAACCTAATTTAAATACTTTTTTTTCTTTTTTTTTAAGTATTGCTCTTAATAGAAAAGTATAAAATTGACATATTTGGGCAAGAAAAAACCGCCGACAATTGAAAACATTTCTTTCACAGTGAATTTTAATGTGTCCAAATGTATACAGTGGAATGATCCTAATCTAGGGAATGGAGGTACTAAATTCAGAGGTTTTAAGTCAAAGCTTTCATTTTTAAAATAGTTAAATTATGACACAATATTTTTTTCAAGAGTTTTGGATGCCAATTCACCTCGAAAAAAATTGAACAGTGACATTAACAATGGGCTCATACTTTAGAAGCAGAATACAATCTTTCATGAATTTAAAAATCGAGAAAAATATGATAAGAGTTAGTGCAAAAGAGGTCTATTTGCATGCGGTTGCGTCAGCAGATAGAGCTCTTTGGGGTTACTTGCTCACTTGTTTGTACACCAAGTTTCAACACTTACAAAAATATTTCCGATGGCGAATGACTTGTTACACCAATTAAAGGTATTCTAAGATTCTTGGACTGGTCAAATCAAGCCGGAGGCAAAAATGCAGTTGACAGTCAGTCATACGTGACATTTTTGAAAAGATACTATTGCTAATGTAAGTATGCCGAATTTTAAGCGAATTTTCGTTCATCAACAGTCTGTGAAATCCATGGTCAGTTGACAATATACGTCATCAAAACAAGTCTTCATTCTCCTATTTTGATTAAGCAGGCATGACCTAACCTTTCCTGTCTACTCTTCATATTACAATCATAATTTAACTTATGTGACAGTTTGCAGTGCAGAGCTCCAGACCAGTTTTTTCGAATCTGTCAATGATTCTGTTTGAGTGAGGGTAGCGTTTTATCGTAATTTTAAGTCATAATTAGCAGACATTCTAGTTCCGGGGATTCCCAGTTAAAATCTATTTCCCCGGAGAAAATCGCAAACACATGCACAAGGTAATCATTCACACTCAGAAGAGCCACCGGAAACGTTTCAATTCCCGTTCCTTGACATCCCCAGGAAATTTTGATCCCTCAGTATGATACTTTGTGTACAATGTGTGCAATGCTTCATTACACATTTCTTTAAAAAGATGAAGAAACTTGGCGACTAAAATATTGCTTCTCAGGGAGTTTTCTCCTTTGAAAATTACTGTCTTTTAAAATGAAATCCTTCGGTCGACATGAGAAGTTGATTTACTAGAAAAAAATTTAACTAGTTAAAAAATTGATATAATTACAAAAGATGAACTCACGCAATAGCAGAGTTTCTCCATTATCAAATCATGCAAATAACTGCCAGTATGCTGTCCTGCTAGGAAAGAGCACAGTACACTAAGGGGAAACGGGTTTTCACATTAAGTCATTTTATTTTAAAATATTGTTCTACTTGTTTAGAAGAACAGAATTATGCAGAAACAGTGACAAAAAATTAAGTATGAATGGGTGAAAAATGAGGATAATAAAGGAACTCTTCTACGGGACATCATGTAATAATGCCAATGATTAAGTCGCTTTGCTCTGAAAGCCTACTTTTTATTGGTACTGTGCTTTTCCTTGGCAGACCAGTGCAGAGATCAAATAGATACAGGGTGAAAGAAAAAAAAATATTTTACACGATGAGGTATACAGTATGCTGGACAAGATTAAAATCTTAAAAAAAAGAAGAATAATTTTATAGAAAATTCATAAAAAAATAATGACACACAATTATTTTCCCCTTTGAAGTATTCAAAGTACATATGGACATTTCCAAGAATATAAAAAGATGAAATGCTTAAATATAGTTAAGTCAACTCAATGCTGGGAGCATCAATTTAGTTTACACCAATCAATTCTGATTATGGATCATAGTCTGGCAGATTCTCTATCTTACTCTTTTCTTCCTCCGAGTCGGCCCGGGCGATCATCAATGTGTGTGAATAACCACAAGTGACTTGATGAATATGGATTCCGTCCAATTTCTTCACTTCAGCGGGAGCAGGTGACGTTTTTCGGACTTCTCCTAAGCCCTGAAAAACAGCAAAGTTTAGGAAACATGAGTCAAGAAATGGAAAAGAAAATGAAAGAACAAAAGAGACAGAAACAACTTAAATGCTAGAGTATTTCAAAAGGTGGTCGATAAAAACCTGACTTAAGTTTTTTAAGATGCATAGCCAAAAAGGAACCTTGCCAGTGAAAATACTGCTTGCTGGAAAGTTGCGGCCAAATAAA
Source organism: Bemisia tabaci (assembly GCF_918797505.1). Lineage (NCBI taxonomy): Eukaryota > Metazoa > Arthropoda > Insecta > Hemiptera > Aleyrodidae > Bemisia > Bemisia tabaci. Next base: position 45,831,341 of record NC_092793.1, on the reverse strand, counting down.
GTAGACCGCTCCAACTAAAATCAGCCTGGCTATATTGCAAATTGAAATATTAACTGCATTAGGAAATTAAGTATGGATTGAATATTTAAGACTTGATCTAAAAATAATATCTGGTCACATTATTCTTAGGGAAAAATAAAGCTGAGAAAAGTCAAAATTGATAGCTAGAGATTTGAAGATTAACTCTAATATATTTCAGTGCAAACCTTAGGAAAGATATTACACATCTATGCACTCAGCCAGTTGGATAGGTGATGTTTCGGTACGATTCCAACAGCAGACCCACCGGTTTCACTATTATTTGAGCACATGCACCAGGCATGGTATGAAAGGATGATATCCTCTTGTATTTTAACTTTTTGATAGAATTCCAAGGAATATTCTGCCGTTAATTTTTGTGAGCACTCTCATTAAAACCTAGAGGAAATGTACAAAGAAAAAAATAGAGCTAGCAGAGAAACTTACAAGCTCTCCAAAAGCAGGAGACGGGCCCCAAGCGATAACCGATTCATCAGCAGCGATAACGATTGATGTGTTTGCGCAACCCACACTGCGTACATTCCATCCATGAAGATCTTGAATTGGTTTTGGATACATCCATGCTTCTCCGGTTTTCTTTGTCTGTCCGAAGAAGTAAACAGCACCTGAACATGAGACATAAAATTTAATGGTATTCTCATTACAATGAGAGTTAGTGATTTTGTCGCTGGGCATTATAATTCAGAACAAAACTAAGACTCTCCTTATAGAGAGAAAAACCCATGAGGGCACGATTTTTCCTTAGAGTGAGCTAACACAAAAGCTCTCTGTCTAAATGACTAGTGCGTTGAATCGTGGTATGTTTGCAATTTTCTCATGGTGTAGAAAAATGAAAAAATTCCTCAAGTTGCACCTAGAGCAACAAACTTAAGTGTGTAACTGAATGCATGACTTTTCGCAGGCTCCTATAATTACATCAAGCTCTACGTGGAAGAAGGGAAAGAATCTGAGCTTGTGTTATAGGGGGACTAATAATGCAAAAATCGTACGATACAAAAAACTACATTTGTTTAAACATTTTCAATGGTTTTCGTCCGGAGGGAGGGTGGTTTAGCTAAAATATGTTGCATTGGGGTGAGAAGGGTGATAAAGCTGCAAGCAAATGCACAAAAAGTGAGTGGAGGGTATGAAATTCCTAATTTTAGCTTGATGAGATGCATGAAATGATTCATACAGCCTCCGATGTAAAATTCAAACAAAGTTTGTGCATTTCCTGATAGTGTTCAGCACTTCATCATACTCTCCTTGAGAAGGCAAGCTGGTATAGTCAACAAACCAACTGACTTTTCTAGCATGCTGAAATTTTCCAATGAGCTTCTCAAAGTGCAGCTTAAGGCAAACAAGTAAACCAACCTTTAGAGTGATGCAGAGGGCTTGACAGTTTCATTTTCACATTGAAATCAAATGCAAAATTCAAGATGGCAAACCTTGCTTCTCATTCAACAAATCCACGAGCTTATTTAATGTCATAGCCTTCTGAGCATAACTGTCATCCAACATTAATTAATTTGAAAACTTTTCACTGAAGTAAAATGCAAAAGAAAACACTCACCATGCTCACTGACAGCCAGACAGTAAGAGGAGCCACAATGTACGGATTTGATATTACGATTCTGGACTGTGAACAGTTTAATGAGCCGTGGCACCAACTCATCTTTAGGTTCAGCGTGTCCAAGGCGTCCGTAGCCTCCGAAGCCCCAGGAAAATACTCTCTTCTTTGAGTCAATACAGACCTGAATCAAAATGAGAGGAAGCGTAAAGAAAAAAACTTAAAATCAAATTGGAATGATGCAATAAATTCAGCAAAAGCCTAGAAAGCTATGGAAAGAAAAGATGCAGGGTGGCCACAGAAATTTGAATTGGAGTGGGTCCAAACACCATAAACGCATTTTGACTGGCAAACGCACTTTTCTGAAGGTGTTTGATGCATGGAGCACAATGTGTGCATTAAACACTCTAGAAAGTAACTCAGAAACACCATAAACTGACAGCACAGTCAATATTTATTTCCCTGATTGTGGCAACTGTAAATCAATGGTTCTACCATGAAAAGCTCATCCTGAGTTATGTTTTAGCATATATTCAAAAACAACTTCAATGAATGAAAAATAAAGTTCTCTTTCTTTGCAGAGCATACTAGTGTTAAACAAACTCTGCACGTATTAGAAGTAAAAGAAAAACCAATAACATAAAATAAATACCGTATGGTTTGTGCCACAGGAAATATCCAGGACGTCAGCTGGTTCCAAAGGCACCTGACCAGTTTCTTTGCTCTTCTCAACAAACATTACAATCGCTTTGGGTGCTTTTTCGTAATGGTATGTTATTTTGTTTGCTTGCGCTATGTATTCACCAGTAGTTCCGTGACCTGATTAAACAAAAAACAAGATTTAAAAATATTTACTGACACTGACTAAAACCTCTGATCACAATTATATTTTTTTGTATAGGAATTAGAATAGTTGAATGTACTTCCATGATTTTTTTGAAGTTGTTCCTGTGCGTAGAACGCATGATATAGCTATTAAACTATAAATAAAAAGTCTTTGCTTTTTAACCAAAAACACTGCTTAAAAATTTCAAGAGATTTTGAAGAGACGGTCGGATGACAGGGCAGAAATCAACTTACCTAACTGCCCGTATTCAGGGCTGCCAAAAGAGTGCATAGTGCCTCTGACATCTAGAATGACGCTAAATTCAGCACCGGCAGCAACTTTGACGATAGGGGGACCCTTGTATCGAATCTAAAATCAAATGAAAGAGATTGCGTGTAGTTAGCTGAATGTCTTGTTCTCATGATATAGAAGAGGAGAACCGACAGAAAAACTACAAGAGCAGAATTTTACGAGTATGTGATACGAATTGTAGGAGTGTGTGAGTAAGATACCCCCAGAAAAAAGTTAGCTTCATAAAGTAACTGAAAGGGAAGTTGTGCAAAGTCTAAACTATGTCAAGTTTCCTAAATTTCATTTCGTATAGCTCATATGCACTACACATTCAGTTTGCTTCAGTGTTTCTTTTTTTTTTGGAGTTAGGAAAAAGTCAGGCGGAAATCTAGAACCACTTCAGCAGGGTTTCCTTCCAAACTGGCTTGGAGATGTTACACCGCGCTACTAAGCGACAGTTGCCATTTGATTGAAAGGAATTATCGAGTTTCTCCTGGCTTTACGCCATGTCCCATGGCGGTAGGGAATGGAAACAGGGGCTCCCCACAAATTGAAAAATTCTGGTTGATTGGACATGTCGGGTTGCTACAATTTCTTTGTCTTCAAATTCAGGGATTTTTTTCTAAATTTTTTGCTATTCCCTGACCCCAAAATTTTCTAATTAAAATCCCTGACTTTCCCGGACCTTCAGAGAAGGTTTTCACCTATTTCTTTTTTTTTAAATACACTCATTTTCCCTAAACTTGGGCATTATTTCCTTGTCTGAGGATCCAATTATGGAAAAGAGACATTCAGTAGCCGGTTGAAAGATGACAAGCCTTAAAAAGACCATAAAGGGTAAACAGTTGGAAGATCGGTGGTATATTTTAGTGATTAGTCACTTTTAGGTAGGTCAGAAATTCCCTGACTTTCACGGTTTTCCTGACCGCCGGCAACCCTGGACATGAAATGACAATAGGAAAGAATGGAATAATAAAGAAAAGTTTCTTTTTCAATGTCCCTGAAATCATCCCAGAATATTGTTACATTATTCTTTGAAAATATTGAAATTCAGTGCCATACTGGAAAATAATTTAGATTACAGACTTCAAAAAATAGAAAAATAAAAGAGAGATTTTTAGACATACCCAACTGCAATGCTACAATAACGAGCGCAGAGGTATTGCTGCTACCACCTTTTGGAATAGGCTTCAAGCAAAATGTTACTAGTTCTGGATTGAGAGGTCTTTAGACAATGATCTCTTTAAACTAAAACAAATTATTTTTAAAACTAGCCGTAAGTATTTTAACAGCAGTTTTACATCATAAGACTAAAAAATAGATAGGTTTAATGACTTACTCTTGTTGCAGTAGTAATCATGGCTGCAGAGCTGCCTACTCCACACTGCCCTTTGGTGTTGTCACCGCATGTGTACACAGTGCCTCTGTCTGAAATAAGAAAAGTAAAATCAGCTACACTCACTTGCCGACATAAATGTTACAAATTCATATTTTCCTTGGTTTTTCGTGGTATTGGGAATCTTCTGTATCTACTGCACACTTCTTCCTTTTCCTTATTTTTGGCGTTCCATTACATAGGAGGTGCAGAGAGTACTCATTCAGTCGATCAAAAAGCCATGGGAGAAATGTGAGGGAATCTCAATAGGGGGAAAAAATGCGAGGGCAGCACTACTATTTGTTTTGAAAAGGAAACTGTTAAGTGCGTTACTTTTTGCGAAGAAAACAGTGAAACGAACAATCTGATGTGGATGAAGAGGAGTCTTGACAGCAATGTGAAGGCAGCTGCAAAATATGTGCAGGCTGCCTTAAAAAATGTGAGGGCGAAGAATTTTTTGCACCCCTGTCAGTATAGGCAACATTTTGCAGAACATTCCAGTTTTAACTAGGCGACAATTTTCTGCTAGTGAAGAAAAAATCATTAAAGATAAAAAGATGAGTATTAATATCCAATTAAATATAAATATTTTATTAGATAAAATAAGATATCCATTTAATTTGTAAAAATTAATCCCTGTATCTACAAAATCAGGGGAAATTTTTCTAAATTACAGGTCTTCCCAGACTTAAGCAATCAAAATTTCCTGACTTTCGCATAGAACTGAAAATAGCACAAATGACAGAAACATAGAAACTTCTTTCCATCAGGTATCAATCATTTAGTTAACTAAAACTGCAAATTCTTTTTGAAAATTATTCTCCTCTTCACTGTTCAGAAAGTAACACAGAGCACTAAGCTCTGAACCAGATAAAAACTCAGTTTGACCATGTGGATGGCACTATGTCAATTTGAATTTCAAGATTTTTGAAAATTCCAGCCTTTTCCAGATTTTCTCTCACAATGGACCACTAGACAAGGTACGAATTTCAGCATTCTGATACATGTTTCTAAACCAAAATTTTACGTAAAACAAGATGCACACATCGAAAATTACCGAAATTAACTCCTTACGAAGATATTTAATGATTCTTAATGCGTGAATTCAAACCACCCGCTCATGAAAACTCAATGCTTTACGTGATTCACATCGCGCGCTAAACGTTATCATGACAGTCTCTGCGATATAAAAATCTGGCAACCTCAATCTTGACGCTTTGGCTCAGTTATAGCAAATTGCTAATAGTTTGAACAACACATGATGGGAAACGAACATTGCTCGATTGAGAAGCTTGCTGAAACCGTTGTAGTGCGCGATTTGACTCATGTAGAGTTTTGAGTTTCTTGTGAGCGGGCAGTTCAAATTCCTCGTAACCAATGTGAAATAAAAACGTTAATATCTTCGTTAGGAGTTGGTTTCCGTAATTTTCGTTGTGTGAATCGTTTTCTACGTGAAATTCTGGTTAAGAAACATGTATCAGATCGCTTAAATTCGTACCTTGTCTAGTGGTCCATTCCTATTTTTCCAGACCTGTAGACACCTTGCAGTTACTAGCGGTATTACAAAATATTCCTGACTACTTCCCAACCCCCAATTTATTTTTTATTACTTTTGGAGGTTTCCTTTTACTTTCCTTTACATTTTACCCACTTTTAAGAGTTGGGATTAAAAACTTCAAAAAGAAACATCTAGAGAGGAAAGAAACTTACCGGTGAGAAAGATACTGTGATTTCGGCCAGTGGCAGCTCCCACAATTGTGTGTTCTTTCAATGCTTCAACTTGAACAGGAGAATCCTGTTTCGTTTGATTTCCAGTCCCCAACTGACTTTTCTCATTCCTCCCTGCAATAAAATGCAAGAAATTATTTTTTTAACTGATTTTAAAACGGAATCAATTTATAGCCTTATAAATTTTTTTTGATAGGTCAGCATTTGATGCTGAAGGAGTTTCTGTGAATAAATATGAATGCAAGACACATTGAAAAAATGGTGATGAAGTGGAAATTAACGATAACAATAGATTAAATTAAAAGTTACTTTCAGAGCATAAAATGGTGCACTACCAATGAGCCACAGCTCTGATAGAGGTGATTGGCAACATGTTTGCTATTAGAGGATTGGGCTACCTTGCCTTGCTGGATCACATTCTATTTGGTGTTGGGTTTTTTACGACTCTTTTATGTGCCTTCCTCCCTGAATTTTCAAGGCGACTTCCATTTTTTCTCATTATTGTGTTTAGAACTGTGTCCAACTTTTGAAACTTGGTGCGAGCTCCTAGTTTTCTCTGTTTTTAAGGGTTTATTCATGACCAATTTGTGTAATAAAGAAGGATGGTAGAGTAGTTCTCTTTCCACACTGATCCAAAAAGAAAAGAAGGCAAAGAAAAACCAAAAAGTAGAATTAGAGTTATAAAATGAACTCTAATAAGGAACGAACTTGACTTGGTGTGTGAAATTGAACAAATTCACTGATCTTTGAACTTTGAATCAAAACAAATGCAAAACTGATGAAAATAAAGTTGGCCAAAACTGATCCTGTCCTACTCATCCTTCCAAAGACTCAAGAATAGTGCCTCTGTCTATAACAGGGTTGCCACAGAATTTAGAAAATGAATTTTCATAAAATTTTCCTGACACTATTTGGTAAAATTCCCTGACGATTGAAGATATGATTCAAAATTTTTAAGTGTTACCTTCGTGAGCTTTCAACCACCTCTAGTAGATTAATTCAGGCAATGGCCATTTCAAGCATTATGCTCATCTATGGGTTGTAGATAAGAAGACTAGTATTAAAAGTAGTTTTGCGGTTGCACCTGACATGCCATAAACGAATGAAAAACAGTAAAATCGATAAAAATACTTGAAAATTGCATAAATAGCAATAATGTCAAATATTACATGTCAATGTGCAAGTTTCAAAGTTTTTGGAGTATTTTTATTGATTTTATCGTTTTCCACTCGTTTCCAACGTGTCAGTCAAGACCGCAAAACTATTTTTAATACTAGTCTTCTTATCTACAACCTGAAGATGAGCCTAGTGCTCAAAATGTCTATCGTTAGATTTCATCTACTAGAAGAGCCCAGGAGGTTACCAAGGTAACACTATAAATGTGCACCGATAAGAATTCATCCGACTAATTTAATTGAAGATATGACGGATGGTTAAAACGACATAATTTAAAATAGTTTTCAGGCAAAATTTGTTGTTCGGAGCGTCAAACTCATTCTAGAGAGCAAATAAAGGTGACTTAACAGTTCTTTCCTGACTTTTTTGTCATTTTCCCTGACATTTTCCGGTACTCCCTGACTGTGACAACCTGCTTTACTTTGCATTAATTTATTTTCAAAATTTTTTTTCATAGTTGTTATCTAGAGCCAATTTTCTATTTCCATTAAATTTTTTTCTCCCAAGCAAATTAAGTCCGAAAAAAGAAAATCTTCTAGCAGTAACAAAGATAAAACGGAGTAGCTGAACTCTCTAACCTCTTTGAAGCTTGCTCTTATGTTCACATAAATGCTGGGGCCAAAGGGTTACGGTTGAAGACAAACATCTAAATTTTGTTAACAGCTACCTGTTGTTGTATTTTGCTCCCAGGGTTGACACATTTTGTTACTATTGAGGCGGTGGATGCAGGAATGGTAATTCTCCGTTGCAGTGTTTTAGAATCTCTGTTGCGAATTTATGTATTGGAAAAGAATCTAATAGGTAAGTGATTTTTCTCCAATGTTTTTAATAGAACATCTGAGATTCATGAGGAATACTTGGAATTTTCTTGATAAAATGCACGCATTGACTTTCCATGCAATAAATGAAATACATATTAACAGAGATTCTAAAACACCACGGTCGAGAAGTGCCCTTCTGCAGTGCTTTAATTTAACATATTGATCTACTGAGGTTTTAGATAAAAAATGGGAGCTTTCCTGAAAGGAAATTGGAGATTTTCATCTTGAAATTAACTTAGTGATTATTTAATTGATGCATTTCGAAAGTATGAAAACTAAGTTCAATCTTGAGGACATAGATATTGACATTACATCATTAAATTTCTTTTATCAAGTTTAATTTTGGTTTCTTCTAATTTTGATGTAAGAGGCAGCTCCAATTAACTTACTCTGGAGATTAGGAGGAGCTCATTATTGAAATTAAAATAAAAAGAACAGCAGATAGGAGTAGAGAGAGGACTATGATTATCTGTTATAGGTAAGTTAAGTTTTGCACTAAAAAGTTCAATATCTGATAATTCTTGGGATGCAATAATACGGCCATCAGTATACGATTACATAAACACCCTTTTACAAAAGAAAACTTGTCAGAGTACAGGTCAAAGAGTAGTGTAGATCCAAGGAAAGACTGTACCTACAATCTGAACTTACTAAAATATATCTTTAAGTTCAGACAAAATAACTGATAGCAAGCTAAAAAAATGTGGGAGAAAATATACATAAAAAAACACAGTCTGCTAAATTTTCCGCTGAACTTAATATAACAGAGGGACACAAATTTTAATAATTCCTTACCAAATGTAAACACTTTCCCTTCTTCAGTGACAAGAATTGAATGACAGGCAGATGAGCCACTCACAACAAGCTTCACTTTGATGTTTTCAAAAGGAGTGAGTCGATGAGGAACATAGAGATTTCGTGGGTTCGCTGTTCCTTTGCATCCTTTCGGCGGCTGCTTTCTTCCACTTAAATCCCAGTTCACTGCTCCACATATCAGTACTACTCCAGAATCTTCTGGTCCTTTAACTCGCTGGAAAAAAAACAATGGTTTTGTTAGACACGACTTGAGGTGACCCTAGGAGACTTCCACAACCTTACTTTCTACTTAGTGGTAGTTCCGAGTATTTTACTTCTGTGTTTTATACTCCCACTCTTCAAGACAGCACTTTCTGGCTGATTGAACTTTAATTCCTCTTAAATGTTTGATATTGCAATCTGATACATAAGTATACTACAAATCAGTGTAGAATATTTTACTCGGGAAAACCCTCAACTAAAATCAGTCCGGTATCTTCTCATTCAATATTCTTCACTATTAAACTGATGCTTAAACAAGATACAAGTGTTTCATGCTCTCATGTTAGTGCGCAAAACTTGGCAATTATCAGGTAAATATTTACGCTAGGCAAAATACTCGAGAAACTTGAGAGAGACCTTTTCATGCTACTTATGCCCTTACTGGCATTCTTAATCTCAATAAACAATAGACAAGAAGTGCATGACAAATTGTTTGAAGGTAGTTTATGAGGGGATCAAGCATTGAGGGGCCTGACTGTGCCTACAATCAAAATGCTTGACAGACTTTGCAAATGAAAATATATCATCTCCCTGCAATCATCAATGGGTCAGATTACAATAGGCTATTTAGTGGCCGTACCCGTTAGGAGCTCCGGATGTTTCTGGCAATGCTTTGTTTAACTTGCAGCTATCCGAATTTAAGTTGGACTGATGTTACAGGAGAAAGTTTAGCGATACAAGGGCGTGCATGAATAGCGTGTTGCTGAGTAGGATGACCCCGATTTGCCCATCAATGAGGAACACATAAACATTATCATGCGTGCAGAATTTAGATCCAAGTCCAAATTCAGACTGCGTACTGCCCTTGGGTGGTTACGGTTGAATAAAGACTGTTCTACTCAATGTGATTCACGCAATGCATAATACATTTTAGGCTGTCGAAAGATTCGGAGGCGCAATAGCCTTAAAATGGCACGACTGAGGCTCCCCTGAGCGGAAGAAAAAGAGCCCAGTAAAATATGTCAGTCAGAACATGGAGACCGAAGACAGATTGAAAGGAATCTAGATGAGGGCATGCAAACTGTACGCAGTAGAGGTAAAGAAATGTGTCTCTGCATGTAGTCTCAGTTGAGAGCACTGAGTGAAGGGACATAACCTACTTCCATGGCCAAACACCATGGTAAAGTGAGGTTGGTTTGGGATGAATAGAACACAAGGGGCAAACCAGAGTCGAGTCGCTGGGATCAAGATCATCATCGTAGGTCTCTGGCTCGGGCTCCGAACTGGCTCCAGATGAGGAATCATCATCATAGTCATCGCTGTAATCGGCCTCCTCTTTCTTGCCATTCTGCTTGGCTTTCTTCGATTTCTTGCTTCCACCGGTATCAGACTTGCGTTTCGATGACATTTTCACAAACTAGCTTGATCACTAATCACTGGAATGGCATGCACACAACGAGACAAAAGCCGCGACTTTCCAAAACTCGCAAAATCTCAAAGGACGGAAGCCCGACGCCGACAACACAATGCAAGACGCCGAATTTGGACCTTTTTTTGTTCTGCAAGTTCCCTTCACTGCGTTGCAAGGTTGCCAGGTTGTTGAATATTTATTACAAAATTTGCGCGCGAATTTTAAAAAAGCGCGGCAGCACAAATTGTCCGTAACTCCGTATACGCTTATTTGCCCTCAATCTACCACCTACAAACGTAGAAGTTACCATGAGCTATTTAATAAAAATCTGAACGGCTAATGAGAGGATGTGAGAAGTACAAGAGAGTAAAATATGATCATCTCAATTCCTGGATTTATTTTCATTTCATTACAAGTATGGGGTTCAGGCGACTAGATATGAGTCGCAGTGTGCGCCGGTTTAAAAACACATTAGACAGCATGAAAATAGTAAGCTACTTTCATCTGCAATTTTAAAATGAGAAATTTCACGGCATGATGAATAGGATTTGATGTCATCTTCTAGATTGAGTTTATATAAATTGAATGATCTCTTACCAAGTCATAGGAGCAACAGAGCCGGATTTAGGGGAGGGGGAGCGACCGACCCAGGACTCCCACCGCAAGATAATTTTTTTTCATCGTAGTAAGAACTGCAAAAAAGGTTTGCCCTCACGAGTGATAATTTTCCTTTGATTTGATTCATAAGTTTCAAGGAAAAACCCGAGTAAAATCTGGCACCAAAGACGCATACGAAATTTACATCGCAGTAATCATGAAATGCATCGGAAATTGAATCAATTTCCCAAAATTTCCAGGGAAGGCATTGGCACCCCGCGGACCTCTCTCCGTGCCCCTCCACTCTTTGGCGAGTTGAGTCAGAGTTGAGTATCATTTATCTAAGTATGGGGCCAAGCCCCCCTGACCTAAGCCCCTTTAGAGGACCGGAGGGCCTCCACCACCCTAAATTCTTAGACTTGGAGGGGAGAGAAAAGGGCTGGGGTTGTGAGAAGAGATGGTACCTATAAGGGAGGCGCAGAGATGTGGCGAGAGAAAGAAAAGGGCGGATATTCTGTTTATGATTTTTGGTTTTAGACACCGACTTGCACAGTACCCTCTCGGATATTTTGGAGTTATCTCCAGTTTGCTTTGATGAATTTTACGCAACTCTAACGAATAAATATACACAGAGCGACTTCTTGATCAGGCAAAAAATGCCAGTTATCAGGATTGGGATAAGCTCACGCTAAGCAAGCCATACGTGTAGGTTGCTGTGCTTGGCAACAATGCACAATTGACAGGATTGCCTCGACTGAAAACTCAAAAAAAAAATGACGCGCACCTGGACCAGAAGAAGAAAGGTCGCATCCGCATCCCAGCCCCAGCACAGGCACAATGGCTATTCCTCTTCCTTTGTGTGTCCTTTGAGCTAATCATGGGATGTACCTACGCATTCGATTTTTATTGATTTATTACTCGTTACATCGGTGTCGCTTTCAGCTCGGTCGAAAACCTTTGGATTTCGACGCGACTGCTGAAACGTGACACTGCTCATAATGATCGGGAAAAAAAAACAAACTTATCATTCCGGTAAATTAATAATCTTGTTTGATCGAATTAATCATCCCTGATATTCATATACAGGGTGATCCGCACAACCCGCGCCAGGCTATTTTTTCTGTTATTTAGTTCGGACGAGATCACGGACCACCCGGAGAAAGAATCGGCCCTGAGGGATTCGAATTTCTTCGTCCCGTAGACGCCCCCCCCCCCCCCCCTCACTTTTTTGGAGTTAATAGGGGGTCTTGATTATGAAAGTCGAGATTCTTGACAAAATTTTGAAAGAATTCTTTTCAAATCTGATTGTACGAATGATTTTATCATACAGCCGTGCTACGGAAGAACGCCGTATGAGCCTTCAAGTGTTGCCAAATTTCGCTTGATAAAATGCGAATTGTCAGAGAAACTCAAATATTTTTCATTGGATTTTTCAGAGGATTTTATCCTAAATTCGATCTAAAGTGTCTGAAAATTTTAAGGAAACATCCTTGTAAATTTCCTTGAAAATGAAAATTTCAACACGAGAAGTCTGGCAACCTTCCACTGTTTATTCAGCGTTTCTCAACACAGTAGCAAAGCTTCTGCTGGTTTTTTTTTTTTTTCATTTATATATTTATTATTTTTTTTAAATAGAAAGAGTCTTACTTTGAATCATTTAACTTGCTCGTACAACGGGACTGTTTAACTCTGAGAAACCCTGAACTATTGCCAAATTTAGTTTTGCGCATAGGCTGCTCCAAATCAAATTTAAACTGTGCGACACTCACAGAGGAACGAGCGCGTCTTCATGAGAGCGTTATCAGGCAACGCGCCGCGCTGTCGGAAAATAGTTACCAGAGACTCTGCGCGAAACTAAATTCGGCGATAGTACATCTTCACCAAATGGTGGAGAATTTAGAGTTATCATATCAACAATGAAACTCCCAAACCACATAATTATATAGTTTGCAGTATTTGAAAATCTCCGCTCCTGTTTAATTTTATTAACTGAGAACAAAGCAACTACATTCCTTGAAGTTTCCTCAGAATTTTTTTGCACTGAGAGGAAAAATCATCGAAACTTATAAGAATTGATGATGAGTAGCTATCTACCTATTAAAGAAAAAAAAAAGTATGTCAGGAAGTCTGCTGAGTCCCAATGGAGAATTTGCATTTTTGCTTTTGAAGCAATTTATTGCTTCATCTGATAGCGTTTAGTGAGTCAAGTTAGCAGTATCTTTTAAAACATTTTCTGAAATGGGAAAGCGTAGAAAAATAGATTTCAAAGTGAGAAAATATATGCCTCGTAATTTCATCTGGCGGCATTTCTTATTTAAACACATGTATTTTAGCAGATTTGATCATTTGATCATATCTCCTCCAAGAATTGTTCAATTTAGAAACCAAGGATGTTCACCGGCTCAGTTTAGTCAGTAGTTTCCGATCAAATATTAAATTCATCAAATATCACACACCCGCAAATTCTCCATTACTGAGATACATGGTTTGGGAGTTTCACCATAGATATGGCTGATGGACAAACTCTACTCAATGACAAATTAAGGCTATTGAATTAAAAAATAAGATGAAGAGGTAACAGCAAAAAAGCTCAGCAAAGCAATTGCTCGTTTCATGAAATGAAAAGGAAAGAAAAGTACTTTACACAGAGATTTAGTTTATTAAAGAAGCGAGTTCTTAACACCTAGAAGTCTACAACTCAATAACAAGGACTAGATAGTTCTTACAATCCCACCACTATCCGCTTCATGTCCTTGATTATTATTTATTTGATTAAACTAATTTTTTTCAATTCCTTCCTCAGTTTCCTTATCATCCACTAACGTATCAAATTCTTCTTCTATACTGCTCGAGTCCACTTCAGAGTCAGGATCTTCAAGGAAGTCCGCATCTTTTCCTTTTGCCTGACGATGGTTGTACTTGTAAAGCTTTGGATTTCTATCACAAATTTCTTTATATGCGTAGCATATCCTCCCAATTTCAGGAACAGTTAAGTCAACAGGACGGCATTCTGGTTTAATTTCTGCTAGATTTATCACTTCTTCTCCTAACTTTTCACGGACCGGTTGAGGGAATAAGTTCCTGAAAGATGAAGAGAAAACAATTTGATGGAAATGAAACTGGCCGAGGATTTTAAAATTCTCATTAAAAATTTTTGAGTATGAGTTTGTTAAACAAGAAGAATAGGGTAGAAATTAATCAATCAAGACAAGGGACATTTGAAAAATTCTATTCAACATTCTAGCAGTCTTCATTGCATGGGGAAAAAATCAAATCTGCTGAACTGTGATGGATGAAAGGACCAGATAATTTGGACTGCATTTTGCAATAAGAAACAACTGTTTCTGGCTCAACCATGAAATCACGTACCTGCACAGGCAAATGAATATCCCATACATTGATGCTAAAATGAGCCAAAAATAGTAGTTTCTAATTGCAAGACGTCGTTTAATTGGAATTCAGGAAATTTTTTAATTTGAAAAACACAAAGGGATTTAAAAAATTGGGAAATTTACTTATTCGTAAGGATTTTACGAAACAACCTGAGAAATTTGAAGCGTTTAAAAAATGAGGAGAATAACTCACCCTATTCCATTAATGCAGTATTTTTTCTTTCCAGCAAACACAGTTCTAACAACTTTTTCAATCAATTCGAAAGGGAGAGGAATCAATGGATATTTCAAGGGTGTGAAGCGAACCACACTAACATCAACCTTCGGCCGAGGTAAGAAAGCGGCACCTGATCAAATATAAAAAAAAGGAACAAATTATGTTACTAGTCTGTTAAAGTAGGGTAAAAATTGAAAAGGGTGTCATCTACCAAAGACCTACATACAATAGGTCTTAGTAACTATTATTACAATTGTGATGTGCTCATTTACACGATCCTCAAGGAGATTAATGGGCATTAGTGAATTATGCAGCTCAAAATTTATTATTTCGACAAATTCTGACATCCGCTGTTTGTAGATTCAACATGGTTTTTTATTCACATCTTAGTGAGATGTTATGCCAAAAGTCTGAAACTTCGTACCAACACTCCTGAAGGTTGGCCAATTCTAAAAAGGCATTATCTTTAACAGTGGCAGATGTTCGATATCCGCTGTTCTTACAGATTCGGCTTCATATCAGCCTTTGACTGTCAACATTAGACCCTTAAACATTTTCACACCCTTACCTGAGTGTGGGATAGGGCATTTTCTTCACCCCTGCTGTGCATTGCGAGTCACTTATCTCATAGAATACGTACTTGATCCTCAGGATCAATGGATTTTTTTTCCCCTTTCAACTTCTATTTGGTCAAATCTAGTCACTTACTGCCTTTTGTAAAAACAATTGATGTGTTTTAAACCCAAATAATGCCTTTTGATGATGATTTGGACATAAAATTTGTTTGTATTTTGTTCCTGACTTGTTTCTCCCTATTTCTAACAAAAAGGTTCAGAAAATGGATCTTTCGTGTCTGTGAGGGGTGCTGCAAAGAAATAAAGAAAAGAGACTCCTACCCTCTCCTAAAACTAATCTTGTAAACTTTCATAATACCTGTGTCTTAGTTTGCTGGAAGCAGCCCATACTAATTGGGGAGAAAAAAATTATGAAAAACTTAAGATTCAACACAGGATGACTTCACCAACACCATGCATAAAACTAATTTTATGAGATCCGTACAAAAGGGGGATGATTGCAATTTACCTGGAATAGTGAGCCCATAGGATACAGAGCACCAGTTTTGGCACATTACAGACAAACGACAGCGTTCAGGTGATTCAACTTTTGCCACGCATCTTTCTGCAAATTCTTTTTGAAAAGTCAGCGTTAGACGAACTCGACCATAGTTCCACGCGTTTTGCCTGAGAAAAAGGAAAGTTTAAAAGAGTTCAATCATACATAGAGCATTGAAATATTAAAGTCAAGAGAAGTCAGAGAGGCTGTTTGAAAAACTGGAGCTTGAGTATATTTTACAGATTCCATGAGAAAACTGAAGTAACTTCTGTTGAAAGTATTGTATCCTACCAACAAGCGACTCAATTAGAAAATAGCAAACCATTTTTAAGGTGATGACATCTCCTTTCCTTTCTGTATTACCTGTATGGATAAGAACCTTTTACGGCACGCTAGGGCGCTCTGCAACGCCTGCCCGCCACAGGAATCTGTCATGGTAAAGATCCTCCAGAAGCTGGCATCTCTCCATCTCTTGACGGATGTCCTCTATCCACTGTTCAGCTAGTTGCCCTCTCTGACGCCTACCTAGAGGGACCCACTCCGACACCTTCTTCAGCAACCTGGTATCAGCCATCCTCTGCACATGCTCATGCCATACCTACTGCTTGGTCATGACATCATGCACAATTGTCCCCTTATCGCCCATTATATCCCAGACGGGTTCATTCCTGACATGTTCTCTCCTCGAGATTCCAGCCGATCTTTGCCAGAAATCCATTCCTATATTGCTTACCGAAGAAAATCTCTAACCATTCACAAAAAGTTAAAAAGGTGCATTACTTCCCATCAAACTTCCCGTCAAACTCACCACATGGCGTTTAGATTCTTTTGCCTTCATTAGGAAATATTAAATCTTAAACTTTATGATATGACTAGTTATGGACTGATTGCTTAAGAAATAAAACCTAGGGGAGCAAGAAAGTAAAAATAAACATTGAAGCCAGGCTTTTAGATTGAAAATATGCAGGATGCAATATGGAAATTTTACCTATAAGATATGTCTTTGAGCCACCTGATGATGAGTGGAGTGGATACATTGAACGGTAAATTTCCAATAATGTGGATATTTGGCGGCTCTTCCAGCCAATTGCGGCGGTTTTCTTCTGAAAATAAATTTTCCATGTTGAAAGACATCACATCTCCATGGAGGATTTTTATTTCACAAGGAGCAGCTTCTGCTAGCAGCTGAAACATGAATAATAAATGAAAATGATTTCATTTCCTTTCAGACAGTAATAAGAATATTTATGACAAAAGTTAGAGAAAAAAAAACACTTTGGTTTGACGACTTTTGGCTATTATACCGAACTGGGACTCATTTTGATCGTGTGGTTCATGCTGATGTTTTGTGAGATTTCATACTTCAAGATATTTCAAATTTCCAGTCTTTTTCATGAAATTCCCTGACCTGATGTAATTCCATGACAATTGCTGGTTCTCAATACCTGTAGACACCCAGTTTGGAATAACACATATGAGACGATACTTACTTTGAAAGAAAAAAAAATCAAACAAAAATCTGGATTGGAGGATGTCATTTCTGTCTGTTGGCCGAAACTGACGAGAATGTGATAAAGAAAACACTATATAAATCAGTGTATTTCAGGAATATTCCTCACAGCTAAGGCACTACTCAGAATTTTTACAGTCAGAGGAAAATTGAGGATATTTGACATTACTGGAAAAGAAATCCGATAATAACTGACATGAGTTTACCTTCAGTGTTGGCATGAATCTTAGATCCTTTTCAATGAGAATAACTTTCTCTGCACCTTTCCTGATAATTGACCTGGTGATGCATCCTGGTCCTGGTCCCACTTCACACACTTCTGCACCTTTTATGCTCCCAGCTTGGTTCACAAGCTTGTTGGTTATGCGTTCATCCAATAGGAAATTCTGAGAAAGCTGCCGTAAAGCTCGCAGCTTATATAGTCTGATGAGGTCTTTGATGGAGGGCAAAGGGGGTAGGCGAACATAACTGGTAGCTCTTGAGATTTGTGCACTTCCAACCATGTTGCCGATTAATTAAATCAAAACGAAAGAAGTACTAAAATCAATAAGAAAGATCTTTAACACCAATTATAGTCATTAAAAAAAAGCGTTCGACACCAATAAAATATGAAAGAGATAATTATCACTTTTTAGGTTCGTCGATCACCAAGAGTGGCTCTTCAAAATCGTCAAGGAAGGTTTCTTGTTTCGTGGCAAACATTGTGTATCCGTAAATTGAAAGTACAGTTGAAGCGAGGACAGCCCCTAAAATTCGGTTTTTGTAACGTGTCAAGGCAATCCGACGTGCGCGCTCGACGTTTTGCTGTTCAAGCAGTTGCATATAAAATCTTGCTGATTTTGGTAATTTGTCTTTTGATGGATCAATTTGTTTCATATCATTATCACCCATGTTTACTGTAAAATTAAATGAAAAATTTATATTAATGAACACACCTACTCCTGATACTGGAAAGTTGTTAAGTACAATATTTCATGGAAGTTGAGTTCCTGAGGTAAGTGCTTACCTACTCTGCTGAGATTAAATTTTAAAGCGTGAAGCAGAAAGTTTAGAATTTGCATGGAAAAGATGCCAAGACTTTTAAAAAAAGTCAGGAGCAACCTATGAACCCAACAATTTTAAAGTTGATTAATTGATAAGCTCAATGCTTAGCATTTTAGAAAAATAATAATTCCTGATTTTTGATTAAAAGAAGTGTAGAGAGATAGTAAGTGGAAGATACTTGAGAGCGTCAGACATGGAAATATTAAAATGCAATGGAAATTGATTAAATATAATATTTCTTAAGTTTCTTATTCAGTATTTCTTATTGTTATTTTGTTGACTGTGGCGATGCATTATTGTTCTGACCCACCCAGACCAATCCAAACGGTCAGATACTGCATACCTTGATTAGGTTCACTTCATGTCTCGGCCATCACTTGACCGCTGCCAATATGACGTACGCTTGGCTTCTTCTATTACCAGTGCATTACACTTGACCTTCCCACTGCCTATACGTAGTTGGATCTCAAAACTTGAACAAGTGAATGATAGTCCCTGATTGCTGGAGGAGCCAAGGATTCGACTCTAAATAGGTGAGTTTTTCTGTAATAGGAGGTCCTCTTTCGGATGAATCTCAGGGCAGAGAATCTCAGAATCAAAATATAAAATCTTGGCTAGTATTTTGGTGAAAAAAGGAGTAGTGATACGTACACGTGAAAGGATGGGCTAATGGGTTGATCCAGAGCTTTTACGAAGATTAAGGCCTCTCAGTAGACAAATTGCTCACATGGGCTCGAAAAAAAGGATTGATGAGCATGGTACAAAATTAGTTAAAAAAATATATAAAACACGGAGAATAGCCTTCTTTGAGTGCACAACGGATGATAAGCTCACACAAGATGAACGAAAATTAATGTGAAACAGTGAAAAGATACTTATTATCAGATTATCAGATTCAACCACACGCAACTTAACCTCAAATAACAGTAAAAACACAAAGCAAAGAGAAATAAAGAGGTGTGACCATGGTGTGACTCGCGTAGTAACTTCTGCTTTCCAGGTAAAGGAGCGAATCGTTTTTGATTGGCTGATGGTTCCCGCTAATTTTTCGCAGACTGTGCAATGACCAGTCAGCGTTGAGTGCAGTTAGTACGCGATTGGTGGAGCTCTCGTTGACCGGAAGGCGGGAAAAATTGAATCTAAATGAAATACTTAGCGAGGGTTCAAGTTATCTAGCTACGTTCTTCAGCAGGAGGAGAGGTCACCCAGCTCGCATCCAAAATTCCAAAAGTAAGGGAAAATCTAATATCCACTGCTCGCGCAGATTTCCCACTAAGCGCCGCTAGTTTAGAGCAACGGCCAGTAAACGTTGAGCATGGTTACAAAATCAGCATTTCTATTAGTTCACCTTTCCATCCTCTGATTCACCAAAATTCTGGAAAATACATCGGAAAAGAGGTTTTCAGTGGAACTGTTTATTCTCATCCTCTGCTTAAACTACTTCTGGAGGTGGGTCGAAAAATTTTGAATTTTGTTCTGATACAGTTTGATGAGCTCAATGGACCAATGGATTGGGTTGTAAAAAAAATGCGTAGTTCGAGGATTTGGTCCTAAAAGTGAATTAAAATTCAGTTGCAAAAATTTGTCTATCGAACTCGGGAGAGAAATCTAGTTTTTTCTAGAGAACGTGAGAAAGAAATCCCGAATTTCATCGGGAACTTCTCCCCGAAAGTTAGGGAGTATTGAGAGGCTAGGCTTGGAGGACAAGGCGCATTAATGCACTTTTTGCTATTTTGAGAAATATATGTTGGAAGTCTCAAAATCACATAGATTCTTGTGGCGAAGAGAAAGTTTAAACTGCCTTTTTGATGCTTTAGATTGGAATTTGGGAACAAGTTCTTCACAGAATATGAATTAGGACTAGTTTTACTTGAAATCATTAATATCTCAATCCTTTCAAAAATTGCACTTAAATTATTAATAGTAGTGCCTATAGACACTGTGTCGACGGTGAACTCCCAAACCACGTACCTTGTATGCAGTGTTTTAGAACCTCCGCTCATATTTAATTTTTAAAAATAGAAAAAATCAGCATCATTCCATGAAGTTTTCACATAATTTTCCTTGCACATGCTCTATGATCGGGAGGTCCCGGGTTCGATTCCCGGCCAGGCGACCCGAGTTTGATGGTCTCAAACAATGGTTGCCTGGGACTGGTTGTTCAGTAGGGACGGAGGGGGGATGGGACTTGAAGCATGGGATTAGCCCTTGTGGGCTATTTGAAGTAGTAAAAAAAAAAAAAAAAAAAACATAAAAGGAAAATCCTGTCAGTTTTCAGAAATTGCTGTTGAGTAGTTTTCCATTTAAAAAATGAAGTATGACAGGAAGTCTGCAATGTCACAAATCATGATACGTGATTTGGGAGTGTCACTGTTGATATTGCTTTTGTAAAACATTAAAAAGAGGCTAAGTATAATTTTGTGGAAATATTGTTTAACTGGATAGAAAGAGACAAACATGTTTCATTTCAGTGATACTTATTACTATATATATAAGTGATTTTTTATCACCTTGTTTGCTCTCCTGAAGAAAACTGAAACTGTTTCAGTGTAGGCGTTTTCTTTATGTCATATGTGCCACTATACTGTTATGTGGAATAAAAATTAAGTAAGAGACAAATTTTTTACAGCAAGAAGGCATTATTCTAACACATGTTTGTGGTGGAAAATTGTATTATACTTCCAACAGATAGGTTGATTCTGTTTCTTCAATTCATGATTATCTTCACCGATGGTTCCAATGAAGTTTTGTAAAGATGCATAAATCATTCAGAAAATGATATTGCCCTTCTACTAGAGAAGGCTTTGACCAAATTACTTTCCATACTGTAAAATTCAAATTGTAAAAACATATAAAAACGCAGACTTCTTATACAATGTAATGTATTTGGCTCCAAAAACTAAGCATGGTAGAAGAAAAATAACTCAGGATTATAAAGTGTTACCGAAACATAAAAATTAATAACATAGTTTTTAAACATTAAAAAATATACTAACAAAGAATCTTAGCAACACCTAATTTTCTGGGTGCTTTTTAACGGCTGGGTTTCAATGCACATCGAAACAAAACAACTTGTTTACCTGATTGAAATGCACAATCAGTTCCCCTATTCCAACCCAAAAATTAAGAATATAAACAGACTTAAAAATTGGGCATAAACCATGTAAGAAAAAATGCTTGAAAATTGAAGAGGCTATGCTAAATTTTTCAAGCAAAAAAAAAAATCTGATCTTCCAAACTTCTTAAGGGACAACTGAGTTTATCTGGGATCTGTGACACTTGAAAGCTCCAAATCTCGCAGAGAATTAATTTTTAGGTAGGAAGATGTAGTTTGTAGCTGGTTTATGTCAGAGATAGAATACTTGATTACCGTTTTGGACGGGAACGTTTAATTTCATCTGCATAATTTTGCTTAGCTAAGTGAGGATTAAATTGAGAGTTATACTTTTGCTGAAGCACTGGTTGGCTTGGTTTATCTTCTGGCAACACCTCACCTCTTAGTCTTGCCAACAATTTTTGAGCCTTCATCTTTTCCTCAGCCTCCCTCTTAAGCCTTTGAGCACGCAGTTCATCCACGCTTGCTTGACTTGATGGATGAATTTTAATTTTTTCACCTTCCCTACTTGTCGAGGAATCACTTAGTGAACAGGAAGTGCTAGAACTATCAGAGGAAGAAGAGGAACTATGAGACGCAGATGAGTCAGAATCGGAATTTGAACTTGAATCAGATTTCTGAGATCTTTTATTTTTGTAGACTTTTTTACTTTTCCTGCGTTTTGATAGACCATTTGAATCAGATTTACTACGTTTTGATCCTGATGCGCTGCAAATTTTCTTACTTTTATGTCTGTTATGAGAATTCTGTTCATGCTTCTTCTTTTTTTTACGAGAGCTATGTGTCAAAGATACACTACTATGTTCACTAGACGAATCGTCCATTCGCTGAGGCCTTTTTTCAGATTGAGATCTACTTCTATGACTACTGCTTTTGTTATCTACACGATCACTATCACGGCGCTTTGTTTTTTTCCTTTTCTTCAGTTTGGCTTTACCTATTTCTCTTCTAGAGCTCTCATTTCTTTTCACTGCCACACAGTTTGAGCTTATAGATTTAGCACTAGGTATAAGCGATGGGGCTCTGATAGTATTAGAAAAATTACTGCTTGTGCTTGGAGGGATTACAGAATTGGCTTTGGGCCGGCTTTTTGACATTAGAGAGGTATAAATTTTGATTGATTTTAATGGATCTAAGAATAACTTAGCCTTTAAACTACACTCATTATTGGCATCTTCTATCGATAACTGTTCATGAGAGTCTGGTGCTTTATTGTACCATGATACTTTTCCCGTTGCTTCGTTTGTATCTTGACCAAGATATGTCAGATAACCAATCTGTTTTTCATACTTTTCTTTTTCTTCCTTAATTTCTTTATCATGTTCAGCATTTTTCCCTGTGAATTTTACCAACCCTTCTTCAATATCTTTGAAAAAATTCACATGTTCTGGCTCACTTGTTCCATCAGTGACTTTCACTTCCTTCTCTTCCTCAAGTTTGGTTTCTTCATGATGATACTGTGCTCTGGCTTTCTTCTTCAAAAATTCAATTCTAGCCTCTTTTTCCTGAAAAGCAAAATAAGTAACCATTATTTTCGATGAGTCTTTCTTCTCAAATTTTAATTGGTAAATTTTTTTGTCTGTTTGAACATATTTATAAACACACCTGTTCTTCAATTGATTATTTTTTACACCACTGAAAACAACTTTGGTAATTTAACTTAAAAAAAGGAGGGCTAAAAAACTAAAGTCCCTTCGTCTAAAAGATTCGTCTAGAGAGATTTCTTAAGCTGGTTTCAGAACAGTTTTTTTTTTTTGGCGATTCTCTGTGGAATTTGGTGACCTTTTCATTACTTCAGAATTTTGCTCTGCCTTAGTTTTTTCACTTAAATTTTGCCACTGCTTCAAATACCAAGGGAGGTTTGAGGCCACACTTTGTGGTAGTTTTTGGAGTAATCTTTCTATGGCATGAGCAGTTGGTGGCTATGGTGCTAGTTCTTTCTATACACTAAAAATATTTTCTGATGGGTTCTTGTAAACTTACAGCAAGTTGGATCCGTCTTAACTTCTCCCTTTCCTCTTCTGCTGCTTGAGCTTCATCTCTTCGGACTCTTGCGATATTGTCTTTGGTGCGGACGTGCCATCTAAAATCATAAATATACAGTTCATCAGTAATGCAAAATGTTCAAACAGCCCAACCAGTCCGATAGCTTTTTGCGATCTGACATCAAACACCTCAAAGTATGCTTATCAATTTGCTTCATAGAAAGTACCTCATTGAATAATAAAAAAATGCAATGAGCTCCACTTCGTTAGAATGATGGAAGAAATAAAGTCCAATTTAGTGAAAATTGCCATGAGAGCCGAAATTTGATTCAAATACTCTGTGCCAATTACAAGATCAGGCATTTTTGCACCCTTGCAGCTCCTCAGAACGATTAAAAATTGACAGTAACTCCACCATTTTGCTGGGAGATTGATGAGTGCTCTTGCTTACTCGTTTGGTCAGCATGGGTGGAAACAATATTATCACTCACAATTGAATCGACGTATGCGAAAATGTCCGATGTTCAAGACAGTGTTTCAGAATTTGAGTGGACAATTTTGTTGTAACTTAATGACACAAGATGGTATAAGATGTTAGAGATGTAGAACAATTTTATAAATAATCCCCTAAGTGTAATTAAACGTTTACAAAAGAGTATGATCCTATTCATCAGTGTTGTGGGACCAAAGAAACCCACCGCAATTATAAAACCCTGTATTGGACAACGGACGTTATTGCATATGTCAATTCAATTCATACAGGGATCGATTCACACATTGTCTTCATGCCATTGATAAATCATCAGAGAGAAAAAACTGTAGCTCAAAATATTTCTTGCATGTACAGAGGAGGGCGGCTGTGGGCTTTGGACCTTCACAAGTTAGGTTGAAAACTTGTAACCTAATGAAAACTTCAGCATGTTTTTAACATGAATCAAAGTGCTGAAGCTCACTATTAGATGTTGTTTGAGTAGAAGGGAAAACTAAAAAATAGTTAAATAGAGGTAATTGCATATGGAATTATAGAACACTTTTCGAGAGAACATTTCTCTTAAACAGAGATATTTCTCGGATTTAACATTTTACTGATCGAGATGCCAAACGGTTATATTTAATATTGACTGAGAAATCCTTTGGTTTTACCCTTCTACAATCATTGTCTAATAAGCTGGCCATGAAAAGGAAGAGACTAGAATCAGCCTCTTGTACTGTCCTGAGAGCAGATAAGGTGGAGATGCAATTTGGAGAGCAATTTCATAAGAGAATGTGATGCTCTCGGTCATTCTGCAAGGGTCACACAAATGCAGAGCAACTAGTTGAACTCTTCCTTATCTTGTGAGCAGCAACTGGGTATCTTCTTTATGATAAGGATTTATAGTTTCTAGAATGCGAATACCCATCATGGCACGTCTTACCTTTTCTTCGGTAGGATATTCATTTTGAAGAGATTAAATTTCCAGAAATTGAAAAGGAGCGATACTATTTTTTTAACAAAACTTGATTTAATTTTCCTAAACTCGAAAAAAATGACGTTCTGGTGGTCCAAAGAGTATCGCTCACTGTCGAAAAGCCATTAGCCATGACGAGGCGAACTAGATTTCACATGACAACACTATGAAGGATCTCAAATATTAAAAGTTTCCGGCACACTTAGCAAGATAAATCACTACGTTTCGGAACTATTGTTATTGAGGCATTGGAGAAAAATAGATATTTCAAATTATTCAACTAACGAGACTACAGAGTTACGTTTTTTTGCGTTTTTGGTTATGTCTTTGGTTGTAAAATGAGGTTAGGTTAGGTCCTTATCAGTGCTTATCAGCAAGCATTCACTTAGCCAACACGATATGCCTAAGTCACCAAAACGCTGAAAAACTTATTAATAGTCGTAAGTCGTAAGTTGTAAGTACAGTAATTAGTCGCAAATTGTCCGTTTAAATTAGCTTCATTGGTGAGAAAAATATTACAGTAACGATCTATAAATTTTCTAGCTTATTTGAAAATCTGAAAAGAAAAAAATTTTTGGACTGTAGATTAGTGAAACTTGTAAATAATGTTGGTCAAATTGGACTGTGACGTCATAATTCGAATTTTGGAGGTTATGAAGTTTTGTTTACAAACTTTCCCTCGCATGCCCTTGCTAGCGAATGGATTTTAGTTTTTGCCCAAATTTCTCTCCAGATTTAGAGCTGGTGTGTTTAAAATGTTCCTAACATGTCGTGTGTTCTATCAGCATGTTATAACAAATAACATGTTTCGACCTGTGTAAACCATACCGTCAATCAATTATTTTTTGACATAGTATTAAATCGTTCATTGACTGTACCATGAGCCTTCTCAGCATCCTTTTTGATTTCTTTCAGAGTGTCTTTCACCTCATTTGGTTCAGTCGGAATTCAATAACCAACTCACTTAGTATTTATGTAAAGTCTAATACCGGGAATACTGTTTCGGTGGATTTGGACCCGAAGTGGGATATCAAGAATGTCAAAGAAGTTGTTGCGCCTCGCCTTGGACTGGAACCAGAGGAAGTGAAGATAATTTTTGCAGGCAAAGAATTACCAGACTCTGTCCTTCTGGAGGTGAGACTGAATATCATGGCAATCATTTCTGCTCATGGTAATTAATGTGGTGTAACCATCGAAGATAAAGGAATGAAGACGAGGATGCTCTTGACAGAATCTTTAAGCTATCTTATTGCTTCCATAACTACTTGACCACAGTATTTAAAGCAACAAGCATTTTGAACTTTTTCTGTCCCAACATAATGGACCTTGCTATGATTGATTCTTTTGAGTTACATCATTACTTATCATGGTTTGAAAAACGTGGTGGAGAAACACTTGAAAAATTGTTGTTATCTCATTTTGAAAAGCTAATTTAGGCATTTATTCCTGCCGGCTGATAATTAACATTTTAACTCTTGAAAAACTTGGCGATCACCGTGTGGATCTGCTTTTTTCTATCTACTAGACTCCCATTAATTCTCATGTAAAGGGTATGATAGATGACTCAGGTGCAAGATATTTTTAAAAGAAATTCAGGTTCTAGTAAGTTAAAGCAAAACTCATTTTTTAATTTGACTAACTACCCAGAAATGTTTTTCTCTCTTTCTTTAGGAGTGCGATTTGGGCCAGCAAAGTATCCTTCATGCTGTTAAATCACGGAAGAAACTTGTTTCAGAATCCAAACCACTATGTGAAACCCTGCTCGATTTTAGTCTAAGTGAAATCAGCGAAAGAGCAGAAGAAGAAGAGACCACTCTTGATGATGATGAAAAAATCATCCCGGAGAAAGCCCATTTTTATGTCTATTGTGCTTCTCCATGCAAGGGCATGCGGACAGGCAAATTGCGGGTTAGATGTGCCAACTGTAAGAGTGGTGCCATAACTGTCGATCGTGACCCTCAGAGCTGGGCTGATGTCCTGGAGTCCGAAAGAATCTCGGGTCATTGTGAGGAAGAGACATGTTCAGTAAGTTCTTATCAGATTTTGATTTCATCCCTTCATTTTCAGTCCCACAGAAAAGCCTCAGCAGTAAGAGTAAAAATTTTAACAAGATTTAACCAAGAATCAACAGATAATTACACCTTACTGCTGAGCCGCAACTTTTCAGTGATATTGATGGTCACTTGAACTTGAAAGCTATGAATCTTGATCACAGTGTTTTAAAATACCTGCTTCTAAGTATCAAATTTTTACCAAGGAAAATGAGACACTTTTATTGCTCAACATTTTTACAAATTATTCTTCATGCACAGAAAAAAAATTCATGAACATTTTCAAGAAATTGTGTTAATCCGTTTTTTCCTAAAAAAAAAAAAAAAAAAAAAAAAAGAATGACTGGAAGTCTATTACGCTGCAAACAGAGGTTTCCAAATCTAGTAATTGATTTGGTGTTAAAACAGATGTCTTTGAAAGTCTGCTGAATTTTGTCCGTCATCTTTTAGTTGTTATTTGAGTGCACAACAATTCAATCAGAGATTATTTCTTTATAATTGATGGCTAAACTTGACAAAAAAAATGTTCTCATAATACTTAAAACTAATATATTTTTAATTTGAAACTATACCTCTTTGTTTACCCCAAAAACAGCAAATACAGACTATTATGTCATGTAAGACTAATTAGGATATGTTGGAAATGTCTCCCTTTAATACTGACAGATCCATCCTGTTTCAAAAATATTTAACATCAATGTAAATTTAATGAATAATCGTCTAATGATAGCCTAATGTGCAAAGATTCTTTAGAAGTGTTTAAACACTCATGCTGAAAAATTCACTTAAACCACTCATCTCTGCAGAGACTTGAAATTAATTAATATCCCGCTATAAAAAATAATATATTTAAATAAAATCATGGCTTAAGTCAGGCAATTCTAATAGTGCTATCAGTATGCCTCCAGATAGTATTACACCTCTCATCAGAATTCTATTCTACTGATCTTTAAGGTTATGATTCATTATTTTTAACCAACATCGTGCTATCAATTGGTAATTCATGTACTATTTTTTTGCCAGAGTGGACCAATCAGTTGGGTGGAGTTTTATTTCAAATGTGCCGAGCATACTAGTCAAGGTGAAATGGATCAAGCTGTACCCCTGTACCTCATTCGCCCCAACTCACAACATGTTCCTTGCCTGGCTTGTGGAGATGTCAGGTTAGATTTTATATTCACTCCTCCAAAACTGCATAATGGGCCTTTAGACAAGGTCCGATTAAAAGCAGTATACAACATGTTTTCTCTTCAAAATTTCACGAGGAAAACGAATCGCGTGAAGGAAAATCTGGAAGTTACCATGTGCTTTCTTTTTTGCCTGATGAGTTTCAACTGGTTGTCACTAAAAGCTTATGTCACCATGGCCATTTTGGTTTTTTAATAGTCATCATCAGGTATGATTAAAATGAAAACTAAAATTAAACAAACTAAAGCTGAAACAGTAAAAGTTATCACTGGTGCGACAGAAGAGTGGTAAGTCTGCAAATCAATTCCAAAACATTTTATTTTGAGTGTTTACAGGAAACACTTGTTAAATTAAAATAATGCAAATGAAATCATTTGAATAATTCAACTTCCGTTTGATCTGTGTTTAAAATACTTGTTAGTCAATATCTCGTTCAAGATTACATTTTTGAACCTCATGTGTGAATTGTTTTCTATGTATAATTTGTTGAAAAGAAAACATGCGTTTTTTTTTTTTTTCAAGTTGAAACCTTGTTCAGTGGGCCATTGGCTCAATTTTTTTTTTCTTCATACTTTAAAAGATGTTGCCACCATTTCATACCAACATCCTTAGGACCATTTCTTTTTTAAACTTTACTCAAACACTTTGTTATGCAACTTATCAATGGAAGCTTGATCGATAAACTACCATATAAATGCATAACTTGTGGCTGCGTACTGACAAGCGAATTTCAGATCCAAATACTCAAAATCCAGTAATATTTTTCCAATTGTATTTTAGAATGTTCCATGGAAATTTTGGAGAAAGAATGTTGAACTGATTGCAAGTCATGGTGGTTCAAAGTTAGCAGTTCAATAATTGTAGCTACAAGGAAATGCCAAAAGTTTTCTTACCATCTTCTGCATTCAATATAATTGTTTCAAAGTGCCTCCATCCAGATACTTTTACAAAACTGAACTAAATAAATTGATTGTAACTTACCCTTAGTATTTTCTGTTGAAAACTCAAATAGGTACTGATTTTTCGTCTCAAATTGAAACAAGTTCTCCTGAAACATTTTTACCACCAGTAGATAATGCAATTATGTGTTCTCTTTTTGTACTGTTCTTTTTTACGTAATGATTTTTTCAAGCATCAAATTATCAAAAGAAAGCGTAAGCTCCTTAATTGGAATGCTCAAAAAATATAAATAAAAAACCCAAAGAAATTTGAAGGCACCAAGGTTCCTCTGTTGTGGATGCTTCTTCATTATGTAAGCATTCTCTGATTGTGCTTGGTAAATATTTTTAACATTCACCTCTCAAAATGATCGACACACAGTAATTTTTCTAATTTTGTTTTCCAGTGACCCAGTTCTTGTGTTCAGCTGCTCCGTTGGACATGTTACATGCCTAGAATGCTTCAACTTGTATTGTGTTTCCCGTTTAAGGGAGCGACAATTCACTATGGATGAGACTCATGGCTATACATTACCCTGCCCTGCTGGCTGTGAGGATTCACTTATCAAAGAAATTCATCATTTTCACTTGTTAAATGATGAGCATGTAAGGAACTTGTAGTTCTTTCTCATTATCACTCTTTATCGTTTATTTTAATATATTTTTTTATTTAACAGTCACCAAGCAATGGCAATACCAACTCAGCATTTCTCTTGTTCTATGAAAGCCTTCTATATGGTCAAAACGCAACCACAAAACTATAATTCATGAAATGATAATCATATGGACTACATTTTGCAATTAGGAGCTATAAGCTCTGGTCCGGTTTAAAAACGGTGTATGTACCATTATTTTCCCTATGCACATAAGTGTTTTTTCAGATGAGCCGGATTTTATAGCTCCAAATTGCAAAATGTAGTCCATATGATAAAAGTGGAAATTAAACTGAAACTTTATAGGTAATTTATTACTAGAAAACATTAAAAACTCATGGATCAAAACTTAAAATTGACCTTATACTTGACACCATATTATATGGTCGCGGGGCGATGACGTGAAACAAGCTGTTGTGACAAGAGAACAAAGAATGTTTTCTGGATTGCCACTACAACAGCCCTGACAGCTGCGCCCAAAGTGTTACCATGTAGTAGTGTATTAACAGATTTAATCAAAGAAGATGTATGATCAGTAAAAAAAATATACTTTTCCTTATTTCGATAGTTTGGTAGCTGGACATTGTCTTGTAAGTAAATACTTTATCTTCGCCAAAGAGAAGAAATCAGTAAGAAATCAGTCATTTGTTGGAAGGAATCAGCTTTTTTCAGTGGAACTAAGTCTTCCAAAAAAAAAATGAAAAACCTTTGTTTTTCTTGTTTTGCCATATTAATTAAACTGAAGTCCTGACAAACGCACCGGGAGTCTTTCTTTCTCAAGGCTCCCAGAAATTATTATCAGAACATGTCTTGTGCAGATTAATGTAGCTCAGATAATTTCAATCGGACTAATATTGCAGTTACATCAAAATTTTTAGAGGGTTTTCAGCTTTCTTCTCATCTTGAAGAATTTAAAAACTGTTAAAAATTAACAAAACTTCAGCATTGAGGAAGTTACTTCTCACGTAAGTACAACTACCCCCAACAGGGCATAAAATCACCTGTGACCCAAAGTTTGAATGATCCGCTCCAAACAAACCTGTGTACAACTATGTAAAAACCTACATATGTCTTGGCAGTACTCGCTGAAAAGTTCTTGTGAATCAATGTGCTTTTACGCAAAGTGTTGTTTAGCGACTGAAAAAACTCAACTTAAGCAGCTTTTTGTCTTCATTGCTTAGCCTGGTAGCACAAAATAAGTGGGAAAATTCAAGTTAAGCGGCAAAGTCTCTGCTTTCAAATTTCTCGTCGAATTCCCAGCAGAGCTTTGGTAAATGAAATTTAAATAGAGGACAAAAGTACCTCTCTTTTTAAAGTCCATGCTTTCAGTTTTGACTAAATTAGGCTTTCTGTGCCAGTCTGTTCTCACATCATTTTTTCATTTTTTTTATTTTTCTCTCTGCTTATCAGTATGCAATGTATCAAAGGTTTGGAATGGAGGAGTACGTCTTAAAGAATGGTGGTGTACTTTGTCCGCAGCCAGGTTGCGGTGCTGGGATTTTAGTCGAACCTGATTGTACCAGAATCACCTGTGCAGGAGGCTGTGGTGTGAGTGTATACCTTTTGTTTTGCAATCTGCAGCAACAGTTCTTCTGTCTCTCTCTTTTTAGAAACAGAAAGCTATCAGATGGACTAGCTCTTCTTAAAATTGCATCTATTTTGCTCCTTTTTTCCAATGTCAGTGATTTAAAAATACAGGGAAATGTCGGTGAAAATGACCAAAGTGTCAAAAAAAATACCTATTCTTAAATTACCTTTATGTGCTGTCTAGAATTTGTATGAAGTTTTGAACAACAAATGCTTATGAACACCATTTTTAAATTTTGTAAATAGTCGTTCTGCATACCCTCGAATGCCAAGAAATTTAGACAAAATTTGTCAGGGAAATCAAAGTGGTGCCAGGGAATTTCATTTCCTAAATTCTGTGGCAACTCTGCACATAGTTAATGAATTTAGATCAATTTAGGAGTTAGATCATGTATGGCAGATGGTCAGTTAGATATGTCAGATTTAATCGTTAGGCTGATATTTTTATAACTTTAATCAACAAAACCTGTTTTTTTTATGAAAGTAAAAAATCCAAGTGAAATAATTAAATATTTACCACAGCAATATCAATTTTTTTCTATTCGTGAATATGTACTGTTTTTCTTCAATCTTACTTTGCCTGTCTAATTTTTTTTCTATTTTCAGTATGTGTTCTGCCGCAATTGCTTACAAGGTTATCACATCGGAGAGTGTGAGACTGTGGAAGAGATAGAAAAAACAGGCACCTCATCGTATGCTGTTAATCCCGAATGTGTTTCTCAGGTTTGTCAGTCATCCTCTCCTCTTTTTCAATAATATACAAAGAAATTATAAGCCGGCAGTAGTCAAACAAATTGTAAGGCTGCAGAAAAAATTAGAACCGTTAGATGATTTTGACTAAGCAATGGATAAGATTGTTTTTCTCATGAGCATTATGTTTAATGTTTAGTCTTTGCCCTTGAATTTTCTCGCTTTTTTTTTAGCTTCAGTGACAGAATGACTGGAAAGACTTAGCAGCTGAAAAAAAATCACTAGCTAGGGTGCTGAATATGGATGGCCAAAGTGCAAAACCATGTATCACCATTACATTGTTTCAAAATTTTGGCTCCTGATTTGTTTTTTAGCTGTTTGTGTATAGCTCGGAATTTATACAGAATATTCTGCCCATAGCGAAGTAAAATAAAGGACTTTTTCAAAAAATTATGTTCATTAGTTTTCTGAAGAAAAAATAAAGTACGACAAAGTCTGCAAGTCGCAAACAGAGATACGAGGTTTCACACTCTGACCATCAATATGTATCTTTGCACAATGACTGCCGTACTTTTTCAATTCTCCTGTCTTTTCTTGAACTCAAACAAATTCAACATTTTTCACAAATAGCTGTCATTTTTACAACAATGCTCTTGTATGTGTACAGGCAAGATGGGATGAAGCAAGTAAGGTTGCAATCAAAGTTACTACAAAACCGTGTCCAAAATGCAGAACTGCAACAGAGCGCGATGGTAAGTTCTGCTGCAGAAGTTTTTTGAAAGCAAAATTCTTATTTTAATAGTAATTTATGTGCACTAATAGGTCAGCAAGGGTTATCTCATTCAGTTTTTTAAATGGTTGCGTTTTGAAGAATAGCAGGAAACAATAAAGTGTATCTTCAACGTTTGATTGAA
Source organism: Bemisia tabaci (assembly GCF_918797505.1). Lineage (NCBI taxonomy): Eukaryota > Metazoa > Arthropoda > Insecta > Hemiptera > Aleyrodidae > Bemisia > Bemisia tabaci. The sequence continues at coordinate 45,798,666 of NC_092793.1, read as the reverse complement.
ATTAAATTTCTCCAAGTTTACAAGTTGTACAGTTGTTTTCTTTGTAATTTAATTTAATCAGAAGTCTTTTCTGATGAGTAAAAATTTATTGTCCATAAGCTTCAATTTTCCTTTCAAAACATCAAATTACTATGTGCAAATTTAGTGGAAATATATCATTCATGGAGGAACATTGTGATTGTAGATTTCCACTATGATATTGCATACCATGGTTAGCTCTACCTTGGTTTTGTCAGTGATGCAGGTAAAGCAACCTCCATGCATCACTGACAAATTATTCTAAAGTGAAAGGAAGCAAACCATGGCATTTATGACTACGACAGTGGATGACACCGACAACAACGTTTCTTGAGAAAATATATCTCTATTAACTTTGGATCCATAGCATTTATATTGATCTCTTTTCTTTTGCGTTGTCCCATAGTTTTAACCATTCAATCACGATTCTGTAAGGCACTCAACTAACCTTTTGAGCTATATATCCATTCAAAAAATATTTTTGTCTCTACAAATTTCATAATTTTCTGAATAATTTCTTTAGTGATGTTTGATATTGCAGATTTCTTGACATATTTCTTTATGCAAAAGGGATACTTATTATTTTAGAAACTGGGGATGTCTCGCTATCTCATTAGATTGACTATTAAATTTTCAAGAATGTGTGTTCTACTTACTTTTTAGTCTTTGGTCCTGATTTTTCCAAAAAAATCAGTAAGTAGAACACACAAGTCAAAAACACCTGATAAAGTAATGAACTCAGCCAACTTTCAAGAATGTGTCATAACGATTTGTTTCTTTATGGAAAAGTTAACTGTCAGCAAACCCTCCGAGTGAGAGCCCCCTGCAATTTTTGAGTCATTTGTTGAAATTTCATTTCCTAATTTGTACTCCTTTTTTTCTTTTTTGATAGGAGGTTGTATGCACATGCTGTGCACTCGTTGTGCCTTTCAGTGGTGTTGGGTGTGTCAGATTGAGTGGAACAGAGACTGCATGGGTCGTCACTGGTTTGGATAGCCTTTGGTCTAGTTTCAAAGTTCTCTAAGCTGTACTCTCTACTCTCCAGGAAAAAAGTGAATTGAATGTAGAAATATGTTTCTGAGGTAGATTGCTGGTCTCTACCTTAAGAAGAGCAGGATGATGTGCTACTTGCCAACCAAATTACTCCAATTATTTTGCAACAACAATTCATCGTCAAAAAAAAACTTAGCCCAATTTCATGTTTGTAGGTATGTATTAAGTACTCACAGTGTTTTTAGGAGCTCTTTAGAATATTAAAATGTAAAGATGAGTCAAATTTTTCAATAACTTATTGTTTCAGAGGAAACATAACTTGAAGCACATCTTGACTTGCTAACCAGCACAACCTACCGTTGAACTGCTGGCTAAAGTCTGGAACAACCTAACTTGGCCGGAATATTTTTAATTTCTCCTCTTATTTTAACTTTTGAGGGAAAAGAAGCCAACCTCACTGGTTTATTGCTAGTAATGTTTGAAAAATGTTCTTCAAAGAGAAGAAAATTTACCAAAAATTGCAAGAAATAATGTTGAGTAAATTAACTAACTGTATTAGAAAAAAGTGAATTATGGTGGGAAATCTGCAACAAAGCAAACCAAGACACGTTGTCTCCAAGCTTAGCAGCCTTTCATACACTCTTTCAAATTACCTTTTCTGTGGTATCATGAAGTAATGAAGTATAGACACTGTATCTTTTTATCAAAAATTGAAAACTAGTCATGTAATAGTACAAAAAAATGATAATGACATTTTATGGACAAGAATTCTCTCTACAAAATTGCTCAGTAATATTGTCAGCATAAAAATCTAAATCTACTCGAATATAATCAAATCTCAGACTCTTTTGATTTAAAATACACATTATTTTCCAAAAACACAAATCAATTTTGCCTTGACTATTATGATGGTAAGGGAAATTACAAAATATGGTCTGATTTTGACACAGTCAGAGCTGGATTCATCATTCAGGCATATAAGGCACACCACAAAGGGTTTTTTCTTTTTTCTCCATCATATATTCGATCGGTCAAACTTCACTACTAAATCTTATTTATTCTAAAGCAGACGCTAACTGTCAAAGATAAATTTTTTGCTCTTTTTTGCAACATCTTTGCAGTATTTTAATACAGTCTTTATTTAAGTTTCCATGCCGATTTTGTGAATTTTTTGTTTCATTTTAATTTTGCACTTCCCTCTCATCTCTAGCAATAAAGATCCTTCTTCTCCAAAATCTAATAATCACATTAAGTGCCATTAGCTTAAAGCTGAGTTTTATTTAGGTTAAATTTTTTACAAGGTTTGCCAGGCAGTCACCCAAACCCCTAAGGGGAGTAAGTAGTAAGTATGTAGGTATGCATGTCAAGTACTTAGGCACTGGGGGATACAACCATCAATTTCCCTCCCCCAATCTTTCTGCAAGTAGACTATTTTCCTCCAGACTCCTTGCTGGAGAAGAATTTACCCTAGACTTTCACCAAGGAAGGTGATGATTCAGAGGAGTATACCGTATGCACCCTGGACTTTGCCCAGGAACTCAAAATTCAGAAATCCGGCTCTGATAGTACATAATTTAAATAACAAAAAAAAAAAAAACAACAAACAAACAAACAGTAAAACCTTAATTTACAGGATTTTCAGAAGGTCAGCAAATAAGTCCACTAAATTATAGGATCCTCAGTCTCAAGATAGAATAAATTGAGGTATCATTGTAATGTTTAAATCATATTATTGTTTCTATCATCTTAAGCTATTTATTTCTCTAATCATTGTCTCTATTTTTTTAAGTTTTACACAGCTCAAGTATAAAAGTTTATCATCGCCGTAAGATTTTCAGAGACTTGCAGATACTGCAAGATGGTTACAATTGGACACTACATTGTTTTAGTGTCTTTCATTGTGTCTAAGAATTTTCCTTGGGTGATTATTTCAAAAGTCATTTTTGTTTTTTGTTTCTATTACGCTTTAAATTTACTGTGTCAACTAATGTTTATTGACAAAAAGAAATTATCGTTTTATTGAATAAGCAACTGAAGTGATTCTAGTTTTCTGTATTGCCTATTTATTTCCAAGATGGATCATGTATTTTTCACTTAAATTTTTAGGCTGTTTTAGTCAAATTTAATCTTGTTCCTCCTGCTGTCATGAGATTCAAAATCCTGAAACCTGCAGATCTTGTTTTATTTTGTTAGATGCAGTTAGTTTAAATGCATCGTGTCTGTTAACCTTGAAAGGATGAATTTTCGCATTACCAATGTTGCGGCCAACTTATTGCACCGTAGCAATCAAGGTTTTTTCCCCCTTTTTTTTCCCCTGGACAAAAGTCATCTGCAATTTTTAAGAAACCGTCTTTAACGTAAAAATAGGTAAATATGCATTAACTCTGTAGGGAGAAAAAGTCATTTTTGAGTTTTTTTTTTTACGATTTCCTTGAAGGACTAATCAGTAGTGGCTCACCTGCAGTTTTACCTAAGAACTTCTATAGTATGTATCTCACTATTTTGAATCATGAAGTGGTGTGAACAAGGGTTTTTCTCACTGTGATGTATGGACTGATATATCTTTAGTTTTAATTTTCTTGCGTTATATAAATAGTTCTTTTCTCCTTCTATTATGAGTACATTTTCATGTTTTGTAGGGCTGTGCGGATGGTTTGAAATATCGAATAACCAACAGAAATTCGGGGCGAATTACCCACCCGACTGACTTAGCGCAATAACCAACATTTATGAATATTCAGGTTGTTAGGAACAGAGGAATTATAAGTACGGAAACGTTGTAAGGCTTATATAGCTACATTTACGCGCATTCACCTGTGCCTAATGGTGAGGTTGCCATAACCTATTTGCTGTAATTCTTTCTGAAACAACCTGAACGGGGTGCGTTGTTAACCAAAATTATTAGCTATTCGCTTCGTTTTCAAAATTCACTAATTGTACAGTCCTAATGTTTTGTAATGAACTGATCATCCTCAGCAAGGGATTGAGAACTGAACTTCTGAATTTGTTGGAAACAAGCAATTCTGACCCAGCATTGAAGTAGAAACCTGGTAAAATTGCTCCTTACATTTGTAAATTTATTTAGATGAGCGCAAAAAGTCCGAGGGTACTGAGTCGTCAAAGTCTTTATGTATTTTTGTTTCACAGAATTCAGTTGAGCTTTGGAAGACGAAGCATTTACCTTTAAACCATACTCAAAGGGAGAGTGTCATTCAGAGCGTACTTGAAGGCTTAATAGTGACGGAATGTCACACAGGCTTCATTCCTTTCAGAATCAGAATATCTGCTCATGAACACTATTTCTTTCTTCTAAGCATGATAAAACTCACTGTTTTCCCATAGAAATGTTTACTTTTTAACCCTCTCTTTTTCAAGTGTTTGTTGGGTACCTAGCATTTAGCATCAGTGCATGTGTAAATACGTTCCTCAAAGTCAAAGAATTAAAATAATTTCTCTACGAATCTATAAATGTCTTAGTTTGCTCAGTACTCAGTTCCCTCATAGATGATGATCAAGAATTTTACCGGTTAGTTCTCAACAATGTTTTTTCTTTATGTTCGAATCACTAATTATTATGCCTTATACAGCCTCCCTGTGTTCTTTGCGTGATTTTTTTTAATTATTCTTGATAATAAAATTGGTAATTGAGATAATATGTGTTTTCATCATTATTAGATTGGTGTTGTATAATTTTCAAAATATTAATTTATTTACCGGCAATTTACAGGAGGAACTAGTCAAGAGACACTTGGGTTATGGTCTTTTTCGCCCGCTGAATTTTCCAAGCCCTTGTCAAAATTAGACGCATTTAAATCAAAAGGAACGATATCCATTGTGACGGGAACCCTGTCATGCATGTATTTTAATGGATCTTAGAGCTCATGTCAGAATGAATATAGTTTATTTTGATTTAAAGGAGGCCAATTGACGACACTAGGATGTTATATCTTATGTACATCAGAGAAATTTTTTAAATTATTACAATAATGGGTCATTCATACGTTGAATGCATTCATGCAAGAGGAGTCCATTTACATTAGGAGATTTCAAAAAGACCTTTTCGAGGTATAGATTGGATTTTAATACTGGAGTTAGGGAGCTAGTTTAGGGCTGCCCAAAAGCAACCATAAAAAAAAGACACAGTGGTGAAAAAACATAACTCAGCTTGGAGCAGATGGAAGGTTTTTCTCATTTGTATAGATGGACTAGTTTCGCGTGATTTGATTCCAAGTGGGAATAACGTTATGTTCAAGTCTATTTGCAGGAAAGGCAAAAACTCCAACTGCCTGTGGCTTTTGGTAGTTTTCGCCAGTGCTCCTCTCTGTCACTGCCTGCATGTGTCCTCTTTCTCCTCTCTGCTCATTGTACGCATCTCTATCAAACATATTTTAGTAGTCCTAGACTTTCAGGTATGTATATTTGAAAAGTTCGCCGTGAAAATAGACTGCTTTAAATGTGTCCAATTCAAGAGAGACCCATACTGACTTCAACACGTGCAAAAAAGTGGGTAGTCAAACATAAAAAAGAAACATGTGAACTGAAAATAAATTTTGTTTATTTTGTTTTTTAAAATAATAAGAGGCGATAATAATAATAAAAAACGTTCATATGGCATAGAGGGAAAATAAATTGAGTTAACTCATCTGGGTCTCATAACACATCAAAAATCTCAGTTATACCAAATTGGGATCATGAAGTAAAGCAAAACAAATTTTTAAGAAAATAGCGATTGATTATGCTCATAGAACAACAAGTATCTTAAAATAAAATCAAACATTACTCGTACACTTTTTTGTCCAGTATTCCTGCATTAGCATGTAACTTGAGCTCTTAAAGACATTTTTTATCCTTGAAAAATTGGACTTCATTTTGTAATAAGGGAGGTATTTCTGGCTCATCCATAAAAGCACCTAACTACATAGAGAAAATATTGGCATAAATATCATTTCTACATTGAGTCGATATTAGTAACTCCTTATTTCATGATGCAGTCTGTTTGTCCATTTAAATGAATGGTCAAAGAAATCTGAACATGTCTCTCACGTAGGTAGTAGTATGTTAAATGATCACAGTAAAATGGGAATTTGAAAATAACATTTTCAACTTAACTTAGAATTTTTTAACTACATGATTTTATAATACTTAAAATCTATATAAATTAGGTACCTCTAAATATTGTCAAACTTTTAAAGGTAGACCATTAGGCAAGTTTATGCTAACCTGCTGTGGAAAAATGCCTTGTGAATCTTCAGGTATTACCAAATTTTTTCTGGTACAATTCGAATTTCCTAAACAAAAGCTTCTTAATTTTATTGTTTGAATTCCTTGGAGAATTCTGACTGCAAATTATTCTTGGTTGCCACAAAAATTTCAAAGAAAAATATGAATACCTAATTTTCTTAAAAATCATTACAATTATAAGGAAATTTGACAATTCACAAAAGCTTACACTGGGTTTTCCCTCGGCGCGGCAGCAAGACCAAGGAAACCAATCAATATCGGTTAGTATTATTGAAAGAGTATAAACATTAAGATGACGAATTTTTAAGTAGATTGTAAGTCATTTTTAGAGTAATGAAAAAGTTACTTTTTCATGAAAACTTTTGGCTGAGGAATATATGTAATATATTTATATTTTTACTCAAAATACATTACTAGGTCCAGCGTAATTAGCCTAAGCAGCTGATCGCCTTCCATCAAACTAATTAAAATGGAAAAATGCAGACAACATTTTACATTCAACTTTCTTCTATGTTGCAACATTCAAAACTGTCTGATAATGTTTCAATTTTTACTCGGGTGTTGACAAATAAATACAGAACATAAAACATTTATTTGTCTATATTTGGGACTCATTTTCATCTGAAGATATTTATAAAAACCAACTTCTTAACAAACCAACTGTTATTGCAGCATGAGGTAGATTTAAATACGTTTGCTCATATGGAAAATACAATGAAAAAAGAGAGAAGTTAAGAGGGGGGAGGGAGATTCCAGCCCCCGCTCCCTCCTAGTTCCACCCATGTCACTGACCAAAAATCGTTTTCTCTTCTCCTTATAAATTTCATGCACATTCTTGCACTCTGATCTAAAATATATTTTCTACACACCCACAGAAAAAAATACGAATTATAAAAATAGAGGGGTATAACTACTCTCAAATGAGGCAAGACTTAAGTAGAAAGGACTTTGCAAGAAAAATATGATTGGCGATGGCACAAAGTATACATCAAATTTAATTTTACAGGCAAACTAAAGAGGACCACAGACTAATGCACACTGGCAATCTTAAAACACATCTTTTGAAGCAAAGTATACTTTATTACTTTAGATAAATTTCTACTGAGGTAAGAGTTTAAACCTAAGTTAACTTGCTTCAGCGATTATTTAGCTATTGCTCAGGCAACAAATGACAACAAAACACTTCTTCTAGGCAAAGAAATTGAGGTAAAGGGGTTAAAAGTTGAAAATCTGCAAGGTGTTCGAGTACAAAATATTTTTCCTGCTTGACTGGACTCTTTAAAATCCGAACCATTACAAGTGGTTACTACCTATCTAGCTACTGAATCTGAGCTCCTTAGCAAGGTTATCGTGCTAGGTTCAAAAGAATTCTTGTATTGTTCAAAGATTTATTATTGATGCATTTAGAGGGTTCCCTAAAGTTTCAACTATGCGCAGCGCAGCCAGAAATCTTTATGGGTGGAGGATGAGACAACTCTGAATCCCTAAGAAACCTCTGCAACATTTCTAATATTTTTTCGGCGTCTTTCAAAACTTCATTGGAGGTGAACTAGCTTCAGATACATTGGAAGTTGTTTACTTCTGACAGCCATCAGAGGAGGGTATTGACTTTTGATATCTGCACCCAGTGATGGCACGGTGTTGTCTTCGCACCCGGTCAAGCCTTGATCACTATTCTGTTGTGCTAAGGAAGAACGCTTTATGAGCCTTGAGACATTGCCATGTTTCTTTCAATAAGGTACGGAAAGTAAACAACTGCTGACTTATCTGATGCAAGTTCTATCTCCATTCAAAGTTCTATCTTCAAACTGACCAGACCAGACAAATTTAAACTGATCTTACATGAGAAAAAAAATTAGATTCAAGCACTTGTATGAGGTGAAATTTCTAATAATCGATAAAAAAATAAGTCTAATAGCAGACATAACACATACAACATTAAAAAAATATAACCATTTCTTAACAAGGAGAATTCTTGGAATCACAACTGCTTCAAAAGCACCAACAAATGAGTGGTAACATCAGGGACTTGGGCGCACAATCATTTAGCAACAAGAGAACGTCTTGACTGCTGATTATTCAGCCTTTTTAGCTTTATCCTTACTGTCATCTCTGGCGGGGTAGATAATGCAAAGGATGAGCTGACCAAGACACAGGAGGAAGGCAACAGCGTTCTGGAACTGATTTCAAATGATTCTAGATTAAATTTTAGCGAAATTATTGATTCAATGAATTACAGGACAAGGTACGAATTTAAGTACTCTAATATATATTTCCTCCTCATTTCACATAGAACTCACTTTGCACAACGGAAAGTACTGAAATTAACTCCTAACCAAAATATTAAGTTTCTTATTCAGTACTGGACACAAAAAATTGAATTTTCTGCCCATCAGAAAAATCAGAATCTACATTAATCAAACCGCAAACTAATATGGTTTTGGCAAGCTTCTCAATAAAAAAATGTTCCTTCCACACCCTGTGTTGTTGAAAGTGGATGATGAAGTGCAAAAGCTGAGCCATATTTTCTTACCGCAGAAACTGTTATGTAAAAGTTTGAGTAACATTGAGTGTGTAGTTTAACTCAAGTAGATTATGGTTATTTTTAAGAGCGGGAAGTTTGAATTAATCTTTTAAGGACATCAATATCTTAATTGGGAATTACTTTCAATAATTTTGTTGTACAAATCATATTCTTTGTGAAATTGTGATGAAAAAGGAGTGGATCGTTAACTCAGGAACAATACTGTCTTTGAGTCATTTGATACCCTGAGCAAGAGACAGATATTACTGAATATACTTCAAAAAAATAATATTATTGAGAATTTTGCTTCCGCGGACCAATGTCTCTGTTTTCACTGACTTTTGCAACTGAAAAAAAAGATGAAAAATCTGAGCAAATTCCTAAAAATATGAATCAAAGTTGAAATGCATTTGAAATACAGTCCTGTATTTTTATTCATCCATGGTCTAAAATGAAGTTTTTTGGCTTAAAACTGTTCTGAAGTGTTTCGGTTGCATTTTATTTTAATCCTATTTTTATCATAATTGCATCTTGGAGTCCATGTGAAATAAATTTACGCACTTTTAAACAACGACATAAGATCCACATTCTTGATCCTTGCATTTACTTTTAATGCTAAATTGAAGACAATTGATCTACTGTCGTACTCTAAAAATGTGTAAATGTGTTTGGCGTGGACTCTAAACAATGAATGTGTGTCAATAGGACGGCATTCTCTTTCATGCATTGAGCTGATCCGGGCCTGATTCCTTGACTGGCTGAAAAGTGAATGAAACATGAACATATAAATTGAATTACCTACCTGCACAAATATGTTTTCGATGATTATTCCATAAAGAAGCCACAATGATGTGACGAATAGTGAAGAAACAATGAGTGGGAATGGTAGTGAAGCTGAGTTTTTGGTGCGAATTATTTCACCCTACAAAAGTAAACGAAAAAAAATTAGCTTAACTTAACAAAAAAACCTGTGTTATAAGGAGAGTAGTTAAAAAAGGATACAAACAATGATATCTAAGCTGTGTCATTATTAACTTGCAAAACACTATCATATATACGTTGACTTTGACCACACAAATAACAAGATACTTAAAAAAATCTTTTTCCACTGTACTTTTACCCATTTAGAAAAGTTGGGGATAAAAATATAAGGATGTATAAAATGGTGTCAAAAATGTAAGTAGGCTGTCAATCTAAATTTTATGATTAATTCATAGAATTATTAGAAAGAAGGATAGATGTTTATTTCTTCTTAACAGATAAAATGGAGCGACTCTGGTACCTGGAGCGAGGCAAAAAGTGAAACTATATGATAAACAGCAATATGTGTGACATATCCCTACTTTGACTACATAAGTTTGGCAAGAAAAAGTGAACATTTCTTCATGGGGAAAATAATGGCACAAACTCACGCTGTTTCTAGAATTAGTCTTAAATAGTGGTTCCTTATTGCAAAATATAGTGCAGTTGTACTGGATACATTCTTCAAGACCTCGTTCAATTAAAGTCTACTTAAAAACGAAATTAGAGTGGCTAAAATTACTTACCAACGATAAAAGAGGAGCAGATATTAACGCAAACATAATGGAGGTGGTGATAAGACCAAACCTAAATTCAACTTTATGCTCGTATTCCCATTGAGCGTAACCAATTAAAACAGCAACAAAAGTGGCAGCTTTTCCAAGTGTCAACCATAACTGCCCCTGCAAAAAGATAAATGAAAAAATAGTGGTGATGCATTATCATAATTTTTTGCTGGCATAATTAAACGACTACCAAGCCAGCCGTTGACCGCCGCTGCGCGGTCAGCAGCCTCTGGAGGGAGGTTCCTCAGGTAGGTATACTGAGAAAAATATCCACCTCATCACTATTAATATTATTTTTTCAAGTATTTCAAGCCAGCTCAGAACAAAACCGGGGCAAAGTAAAGAGGGGCACTTGAGATCAGATTTCCTTTTGCCGTGCATGGATTCCTGCACCCATTTACATATTCACACAGGCACAGAGAGTCAATATTGCTTCATTACTCTCTTGTCCAAGGTACTACTGTCTTCCATTTTTTTTATAATCTCTCTAGACCATTCTTCTTAAAATTCTTGCAAGAGACAATGTTGCTTAGTTTTCCCTAAAAAATAAAGTTCAGAGAAGAAATTTTCAATAACGTGACTCTTAAGATCCCTTTTTTCCTTGGGTCATTATTTATTCACTTCCATAAGTTGCCCAAAATATATTGCAGTATTGAATTTAAAAACGGGAGCATCTTCCATGCCTTAATGCACTTTTTAATTGGAGGTCTAAAATATTTTGTAAGAGAGGGAGAGGAAAAATAAATAAATCTACAATAATTTACCCTCTCAGTCGAATAATGATAGTAGATAGAGAAGTATATCAGATTCAAAATAAATCCAAAAACATTGACGGGGATCATTGCTGGATCTTTGAGAATCAGTCCATGCTGCAGCATGAGTATGGACCTAAAAATAAAAATTCCGAGATCAGCACAAATACAGAAAAGAAAGAGATCCAGAGTTCAGGAAAAACATCAGGTGTAAAAATCTTGATTTTTACCCTGATAAACAGAGAATTCAAGAAAAATTGGTGGTGAAATAAATTATGACAAACTCAGACTCTGAGGATGAAAAGCAAATAAACTTCATGAAACAGCCAAACACTAAAATTACTCGTCCATGGTCATCAGCAAGGGGTCCTCTGTATTTATGTACATAGAAAACTGAAGGAGTAAAATATTTGAATTGGGCAATTATCGAATTTTACCCTGGGGCTTCAAGAGACAAGGATTACATTTACCCTGAAATGGTGTTGGTGTAACGGAGAAATCATCAATGGGCCTTTTGTTCAAATCATATCAAAATAAAAGTGATTCTCCAGTAATTTGAACAGTGGCTGAGTAATTAAAATCATAACAAAAAAACATATTGAAGGTGAAACTAACCGAGTACGTATTTTAGAAAACTCTATTTTTCGGGAGTAGAAACAAACGACCCATGTTTATCTTTGATCATAGAGAGCTAGTCATTTTCGGAGACAGCAATAAGATGCTCTTCTACATTGCATTAAATGATCCAAATTTGAAAACAGCATCTGAATATTAATTAAGTATATTGTCACCATAATATCATTTTAAAAATAGAAGAAAGGGACTTCTGAATTAAGATAGAAGTCATCAATATGAAGAACAATTCATTTTCATGAAAAAAAAGGGTTCCAAAGTGCTGGCCTCCCGTGATGTAGTGGTTGTAGCACTCGTCAAATGACCTGGAGGTTCCAGGTGCGATTCCCAGCCAGGTGACTTGAGTTTGATGGTCTCAAGTAATGGTCACCTGGGGCTGGGTGCAAAGAGATTGGGGGATCAAGCACGGGATTAGCCATGAGAGCTATTTGAAAATTGGTTTTTTAAAAAAAATAGAGGAAGTAAATAGGAGTGAATCTTGATACTTACATGCTCATACCACCAATAAAAGGCATCGGATCAACATTTTCTGTGCTTCCTTTCTTTATCACAGTTTTGCAAATAAACCTGTGGACCAAAAAACAGGGAATATTCAGTTATATTCTTAAGTTGAGTCTTTGAACCATGATATGGGATATAAAGCCTGTTTTGCAAACGTGTTCACCATTCACAGTAATGTCAAGTCATGTATTTATGCCATATTGTCACAGATTATATACGCATTTGCTGCACAATAAACAAAATCATAATCTTTTGGCAGTTCCTTATGTGGAAACTGTCCTGTTCTGCCCGCTTACTTCAAATCTCTCTTCCTGCCACAAATGGATAATTTTTGCTAGCTCTCTCAAGCAGTTCCTTGTAATAGGGAGTCTGAACTACCAATCAATAAGCTGGTTCATCAGCCTTTATCACATCTCCGCCCTTTCTATTGACAATGTGAGTGAGTTAGTTGAAATCCACTTTTTTCCGAGGTAGACTTGTGTCCATCTATGTGAGTGAGTTATGGTAGCCTGCTGGCAGCTTCAAGCCAACCAAGTAATTTTCCTTTGATTCTTTTTCGTTGGATAAGCCACCACAGCTTATCTCACCAAATCCTCGAGTTTTTGTGTTGTAAAATTTGAGCCAAGGGGCTGAAACTAAGAGAAAATATCAAAAATTGATAAAGAATTGTTCCATTGTTCCTAAGTGATTATCATGAACATATTTTTTCTGAACATGTGGAGAGAGAGAGAAAGTAAAAGTAGAACTTACGCGGGTGCAAAAAAAGATGCTACTGTAACAATTCCAGCAGTGCTCCCAACTAGAGCTTCATAATCTTTCAAAGGCATGTTTGCAATGGTATTCTGGAAGGAAGAAACAAAGTACTCATAGGTTAATGATTAACAATATTTCATTCTCTGTTGTCACATACATGATACAAAGATGTGCATGAACTCTCTATGGACACTTTTTGGAATGATCCAAACTGAAAGTGAGTTTGCTTAGGCAGACTGAGGATGCTTGCCTCTACAACATCACTATCATCGAGGTTTAGAATTAGTTGGTATGATGGGCTGCATGAATAATCTAATCAACCTCAGTGCCTTGGAACTTTGACTTGATTTCTTTACAGAAACATAATATCCTTGATTTCTAGAGCTGACTTAATCGGACTATTTTTTTTGTAAATCGATGGTTAAAGTGCAAGATCACATACCTCCATTTGCAATCTTGTAGACTTCTAGTCATACTTTTTTTTTCCTAGGAAAACTGGTCAATATAATTTCTTAAGAACTGTCTTGATTTTTCTTCTCCATTAGTAGAATGTTTGATATAAATTTCAAGCTAAAAAGTTGGCTTATTCATCTTTGAAAATATAATCCAGGAGCTGAGATTTTGAAACACCGCAATGGAGATAGGTGGTGCCGCTTTTAAACCATTGAAATATTCTGCTTGGGGCCAAGGAGAGGAGAGGGACCAAAAACATAACCTTGAGAATATCAGCCCATCAGTGCTTAAACCAGCCACATTTGGTTGTTTCTTTGAAGTGTGAACAAGATAAATCAGTCCAAAATTAAGTACCCAACATATTAATTGGCCCACTAGAATTTTCCCCAGTGTTCCTACCTGCCTTCCCCCAACTGTCTGAAACACTCTGAAAATTGAGCCTGGGTTTGTCTAGTTGATCAATGACTGACAATTCACGATCACTGCTCCTAGAGAGAAGAGCACTGTGTATGATTTAAACTGGGTGTACAGCAGAATCGACCTCAAATGCAAACTAGAAACTGAGCTCATTGAAATCTTTAACACGTGAAATCAGGTGGCCGTATCGATTAGGAGATCAGAATTTTCAGAAAATCACTTAGATTTTGAGTGTAAGAACATTGAGTTGAAATGAAGCACTTATGCACTGAAAATATTGCTATCCACATCTGAAAACTTAGGTCAGGTAGATAAATTTGTGCCCAAGTGAAATTAATGTGTGCTTCGAAGAGGAAGATGATTAAAATCCGAACGATTACTTACCTCAGTTTATGATGAAATTTTAGAGGAAAAATTGACTAGAATATAAAAGTAAAAGCAAATTTAGATGAAAATTTACCTCAACTGATAAGGCGGGTACTTGAATCCTCTTCACTTGATTATTTGATTAGAAACATAGAGTACAATAGAGTCGCAAAGTACTGGATCGCCGATGAAGTCACTTTTCGAGGCTGTTTTGTCCAGTTCTCCGGAGACTAGTGTGCGGCGACTAGCGATGACGCATACGCAGAGACTCGCGCTCAGCGCTCCCCACTCCCGACAGTCCCGACTCGGCTCCGTTCGTCGTCGGCTAGACACACACTGAACCTGAACCAGCTAAAATAAGTAGGCCGGTAATAAGTCTGAAATTGAGTCCATATATGAATATTATCTCGGGGTAACATACATTAATGGATTAATAACTCAGAATATAAGCTCGACCATGATTTGGAGGGTTGTTGAGATTAGGTATTCATTCAATTTTAAAGATGAACGTAAAATGATTAAACATCTACTGTCATTTTTCCAACTGTTGCTCAGAAAGTCAGTAAAGGCTTTTCTAGTGAAGATGAAGCCTCCGCTTATATACTGTGGAAAAATTGAACATACACAGGATAAAAGAGTAATACCTAATAATTTATTGAATCAATTCATAGTGGAAAAATGAAGTATAGCTTGTGAAAATGGCGCCAACATGAAATTCAAGTTCAATCGAAAATATGCGCATAAACAGCGCCAAAATCGGAAACTTTGATTTCCCGCGAAAGTCGGGTTACAGCGCCCGCATAAACCCGACGGAGGAAACTTGCATTACAAACTCGGGTTTCGTGAAACCCCGGTTTCGAGCCTCGCATAAACGTAGCTACTGAACCAGCTAAAATAAGTAGGCCGGTAATAAGTCTGAAATTGAGTCCATAAATGAATATTATCTCGGAGTAACATACATTAATGGATTCATTATGGCTTTGAATATCTATTTCAAGCAAAATTTGCACAAATTAATACCGATGGAATTAAAAAAAGTCGAAAAAACACAAGCAGTCGTTGATTTCTCCATAAGCCACCGTGTAAAAAAATGCCGGTTGGTTCACACTTGGTATAAGTCAGAAATTAAATTCCTATATGAATTTTATCCAGGAGTAATATACATCAATGGATTCATTATGGCTTTGACTACCTTTAAATAGCAAAATTTGCAAAAATTAATGCTGATTGAATTATAAAATACCTAAAAACCACAAGCAGTTCTTGATTTCTCCATAAGCCGCCGTGTTACAAAATGCCGTTGGGTTCACAAATGGTTCACTATTTTCGGAGCACACGCGGCTCGGAAACGCCTGTTCATGGATTGGCTTCATCGGCGATCCAGTACTTTGCGACTCTATTGTACTCTATGATTAGAAACCTGTGTATCCAAAACAATGACATAACCTCAACTATCGGTTCAACTGTGTTGCCAAGAGGTGCATTTTATAAAATACTCGATAGTGCTTTGCCTTGAAAAAATAGAGACGGAAAGTTTCATGAAATTTATTCCTTGGGCATTTTTGAATTTTTTAAATTTTGGGGATGTACTTAGGAGGCAAAGACACTCATAAAAGCAGTGCTACCTCAATTTTGAAATTATTCATCTTCCCGCTCCTCTCCCACATAGATCCCTAATCCGCTTCTGCAGGCATGCTAGGGAGTATCTTTTCTTAATAAAGACGCGTAAACTTATGCATCGACATATGCTTTATCAAAAAAGTATTTGAAACAACAGACCAAAAACACGATTTTTCAAAGAGTGAAAAAAACTTCCCAACTTCCTTCCAGTTGACAATACAAATGTAAAGGAAAAGGAGAAACCCTCGGCGCGCGGCGGTCGGCATGTAGGTAACACATATTAGCGCCTACAAGACTGCATGAATACTTCACACATTGCGTCAAACAGTGCGGTCGCTGCGGTCAGCAGCGGGCGGCATGAAACACATAGCGCCTACAAGACTGGATGAATACCTCACGCATTACGTCAAACACAGTATGCGGTCAGCGCGGCGCGGCGGCGGAAGTTACAGTTATTAAACCACATTTATGTTTGTTCTTTCATAATTTTTTCGTTCATTTCATATAAATGGAAGGCCTTGTCCACACAGAGATAGGTTTACGGAACTTAACTTTTGCGCCAAGTTCCGTGAACTTTTGCTAGTAGTGTTGACAGGGCTTTCGCAAAAAATATGTCCAACACGAGTAAACGCGTCTTATGAACCCCTCACCCTCCGGCACGTTCACTTGATGGTTTTTATTGATGTTTCAAAACAAATGAGAAGGGGCCAGCAAATTACAGGCGGCCCAGGGGCGGCAAGTAGCAAACCCGGCCCTGCCCCCCATTTTAAACCATTATTACAGTCAAACGTTCAATTAAACATAATAAAGGAAGAGAAAATCGGAAGTGGAATATAAAAACTTGAAGAAGCAAGTTAAAACCGGAAGCTACAGGCCAAACCCGGTGATAGAAAGTGAAAACCGGAAATGGGAGGAAAAATCCTAAGTAGGATGGTAAAAATCGTAAATAAGAAGAGAAGTTAAAACCTGGAAGTGGAAAGTAGAACCGGCAATAGGGAGTGAAAACCGGAAATGCGAAGTGAAAACCGGAAATGGAAAGTGAAAACTGGAAACTAAAGGTCATTCGGAAGTAGGAATGGAAAACTACAAGTTGAAGGAGAAAACCGGAAAAAAAAGAAGTGAAAATCGGAAGTAAGAAGTAAAATCCTGAAGCCAATGTTGAAAACTGGAAGAATCTGGTCTTTGGGAAGAACGCCGTGTAATATTTCAGATATCGCCAAACTTCCTTTTATGAAAAATGAATTTTCATGGTATGTACTCGTAGTTAGTAAATATTTTCCTTCCGAATTGTGAGAAAATTTTACTCACATATAAGTTTGAAAACTTTGGATAATTTAAAGAGAAAAATATTCAGAATTTTCCTCAAAAATAAATATTTTATCGCTGGAACTTTTGCAACGTTTGAATGTTCATACGGTGGCTTAAACCTCATCTCAAACAAATTATCTCTCTCACTCTAAAACCAAACGGTCATCAATCAGTTGCATATAAAATGATCTTACGAGCAGGGTAGATAAGTATCCTCTATAAATCGCATCATTAGCCCTTAGATGCTCAAGACTTTTTTTATACGCTGAGTCAAATTGGTGCGTATTTATATACCCAAATTTGGATAGTTTTTGAAGTATTATCTAGGTATGCTATTTCTATGTTTATGAAGGTAAGAATTACCTAGTTTTTTTTAAAAGAATACATTTTCATGTTTTTTGTAACACACTGGCGCTCTCTTATCCCCCCCTACATCAGCCGCCCATACATAGGTAACTCTTCCAGAGGAGACAGTCGGGTCAATTTGACCCGGCTTGGAATTTCTAGGGATACTCGTCAAGATAAAAATTCCCTTACGCGACACAAATCTTCCCTAAGTACCATCTTTTCGACGTGCGCTTCTTAGGGCACGTCGAAAAGGGAGAGACCTCTGAATATGCTTTGACCTTTTTTTCTTCAAAAATGACTATTGGTTTGGACACATCATTGCATATTTTTGACAAACTTGACCCTAATTTTTTTCAAATTTAAATAACGAGAGACACCTGAATGCACGTCGATGATAACGCAGAGACAGAACTGTTCTTGCTTGACGGATGTCCGTGTTGCATTTAAAAAATTGAAGGCGTGATTGCGCGAGGAGTGACCTCGCAATCCTTCGTTGTATGCTGCCAAAGAGGTGTCGCTCCGATTTGGGAGAATAGTTTTAAAAAACAAGGCCTGAATACGTCTTCCTATCTTCGGCTGTGTTGCTCACGTAGCCCTCGAAGCACCACTAACTACAAATAAGACAAACGGAACTAACCCGATACATGGAAATAGAGCAGGGAAAGAACGCGCGTCGATGACGGCGCAGAGATACAACTATTCGTGCTTGATGGATGTCCGTGTTGCATCTGCAAAATTGAAGGCGTGATGGCACGAGTCGTGGACTTGCAATGCTCCGCTAACTGCTGTCAATGAGTTTTCGCTCAGATTTGGGAGAAAAATTAAAAACAAGGCAACAAGGGCAAACAATGTTTGGGCAATGTAATGGTTGTTGACACAGACTGATATCAAGTAAAGAGGCCTTTTCTTCTTGCCGATGCATTCTTAAAAAAAAAGTTACATGGTATTCGTTAATAAGCCGTTCAAAATACGTGACGCTAAATCGCAGATTTTTTTTTATCCCTCTCCTCCTAGTAGCTCTTTTATGGTGAGGATCCCTATTTTTTGACATGTAAATACGAAGTGGCGTGAATCTCTCCTAGACCTCCTCCCTCTTTAGAGTTACGTATTTAAATGAACGGGCCCCTGCATGAGTCAGGTTGATGTCGTTTTATTCATTTTTTCTTAGGCCCAGGTACATCCACTGTGCTCTCAGAATACTACTTGTTTCCCAGACGAGGTTCAATTAACTTGGTCTGCTGAGAGCGCAAAAAACAGCAGAGGCCTAGTTACCTCGATTTCAAAACATTGTATTTTATCCATTTCAGCAATGCTACAACTCTTAATGATTCAAGATAACGGGCATTGCAAAAATAATAATTACTTCATGCTTTGGATTATTTACGCCACGTCAGCTTTGAGTGATGAAAATGAAACGATTGGAGCGAGGAGACGGTAATCTAATAGTCTTTAATTTAATAATTGAGAGTGAACCTTGATACTAAATCAAGTTTGTTCTGATTGCCGAGCAATTGAGATAGCGACAATTGGATTCATTCATGCAAAAAACCTACACATACATGGTTTCCATTCCACATAGACTTCTTTTGCATATATAGACGCGTGCCACTGACACACCTGAAGTTGCAAAAACTACTTCTGAAGGGATATGACAATAAGGGGCGAGAAATTTTTAGAAGTATCTAAGCTAAATTTTCCGATTATTTTCTCTTGGTCCCGCCTTCACCATTTATCCGTAATTTCATCATTTGATCGAGATTCCTTTAGTAATTTCAGTTATCTGCCTAAATCAATTAGAATTTGCTAGTACTAAACCGCATCAATGGGCAAATTAAACAATCTGCGCTCCCTTTTTTAGTAATAGCCGCTTTTAGATACCTATCAATGGTTTTTTCTGGCCTATTTTCATAAACTACCAGAGGTGGAGGTTCTGTAGTCCTTGTTACTTTTCCACATAACACAAACCCCCAGTGCAACAAAAATTTTGAAATAATTTTGCGATTCAATGCAACATTTTTTTTATTATTTTTATTTTTAACCACGAAACTGCATTGTTTCTACATTATTAGTTCAATGCATGCCGATTTTAAACGATCAATAAAACAAGCTACATTTGCTAGAAATATGCACTCAGCGATGCAAAACAAATTACAACTTATGTCCATTGAATTGCAATCAAGTTCAATAAAATAAGCCCCTTCAATTAGCGAATAGGCAATATTCACGACACTCCGATAGGATCCTCAGTCCTCCTACCTCTTTGGGAATGAACTCTTTCTCGAGTTTTTGTAGAGGGGGGGGGGGGGCTCACTTTTCTAAGAGGAAGTTTAAGATTGTTGGTGCAGGTTCGAGAACTCTCTTTCAACAAGTTTTAAATTTTCTACGAATATTAGCATTTTTCATCGTCCTGTTACTAATTTTAATTCATCTCCCTGTGTTATTCCCCCTATCTTTATCTTTTCTCTCTCTTAGTTCCCTTACTGCTCTGCCTCTCTCTTTCTTCATTTTTCTCTTGTTTAATCCCTCCCTGCTTTTGCTTCCAATATTCATTTTTTCCGCGTTGTTATTTTTTGGCGAAAAATCAACGCTTCCTCATCTTGCGGCACTTCGCGACGCTCTCGTTATCGATGAGCCGGTAGACAGGCATTGATAATGAGCGATTTGATAATGTAAGTGGCCGAAGCCGAAAGAAATGCTCGAGTCATAGGTTAACAACACGCTCGTTGGATTCTCAGTTGAGACTCGTTGAATGTTGATCAGTTGTACCGGTGTTTTGCCAGAGTCGTGCACGTTTTAGAATCAGCTCGTACTTTTTGTTCAGTCATGGCTGCTGTGCGCAAAATTATCCAATCGGCTGCCGCCCCAAAACCCGTCGGACCTTACAAGTAAGCCTTATGCATTTAACTAGGATTTTGCGAACGTTGATTCAATACTCAGATATCGTTAAGGAAAATTGGTCTGCCTCTGTAAAAGAGCATCATAGCTTCCCCCCCCCCCCCTCTTGCTGTAGTGTCTCATCGGTTAATTTGGCAATTTATTTTACTACCACGCCTAACCCCCCGTTCATTATGTCCCATTCAGTACGAGATACAAAAAACGTATATTTCAAATCATTCAGAGTGAAATAAACTTGTGGCAATTCACGCTGGCTGCTCCCGCATTTGGAGTGTGCTACTATGCTACTGACAATGGGTGTAGAGTGTACTACTATTTGAATCGAGGTATGCGAAAACGTCCGATGTCCATTTTTTTGGATTTTGAGTTTTTTGGCTTAACGTCATCTTCGAGGGTAGGCGCATCTATGTGTAGACGGATTTGACCTGTTTTTTGTTTTTTCGCCCCCATTTAGGGGGTCGAACCTCAAAAGTATGCGAAAACGTCCGATGTCCATTTACGAGGGTCATCCAATGAGGTTCCCTACCTCTTATCTTCCAAACGGAAAGAGATAAATCAAATCGGTAAAAAAGTTCTTATAAGGCATACTCTAAGCTTTAAAAGAAGCTCAAGTTTTTGAAAATTGGTTGAGGGGTTCGCGAGGAAACTTAATTTTACTGCGACAACTTCCTGTCGCCGCGCGCCCACCTTCGGAGTCTGGATGCGCGGAGAGTCGATTATTTCAGACTTGGGTTTTCGCCGCTAAGCATCATATCAAAAAGAAATTTGAAGGTTTTTATTGAGTAGACCTTACCTTACTTTTTGACGAAGTCCCTGCCTCTGTTTTGACATTTCTGGTGTAAATATTGCAGCTTCTTGATGCCTTCCGCGTAGAGGCTGGCTCTTGTCTTGGCACCGGAATCCGTCATTGACAGCGCTCTGTACTTCCGAATCATTCGGATTCCGCTTTCCACCGAGGAAGTTTTTCAGCTCAGTGAACAGACGAAAGTCACATGAGGCTGAATCGCAGGAGTACGGAAGATGGAGGGAAATTTTCTTATGCAAAGCAACTGATTCGGAAGTGTAGAGGGCTTGTCAATGACTGGTTTAGGTGCCAAGACAAGAGCCAGCTTCTACGCGGAAGGCATCAAGAAGCTGCAATATTGATACCAGAAATGTCAAAACAGAGGCAGGGACTTCGTCAAAAAGTAAGGTAAGGTCTACTCAATAAAAACCTTCAAATTTCTTTTTGATATGATGCTTAGCGGCGAAAACCCAAGTCTGAAATAATCGACTCTCCGCGCATCCAGACTCCGAAGGTGGGCGCGCGGCGACAGGAAGTTGTCGCAGTAAAATTAAGTTTCCTCGCGAACCCCTCGACCAATTTTCAAAAACTTGAGCTTCTTTTAAAGCTTAGAGTATGCCTTATAAGAACTTTTTTACCGATTTGATTTATCTCTTTCCGTTTGGAAGATAAGAGGTAGGGAACCTCATTGGATGACCCTCGTACTTTTTTCCACTCCATTATTTTTACTTCCAACCCTCCCTCCCCCCTCGAAATCGACAAAATTGGGATCTGAAGTGTCTTAATTTTCCAAAAGTTTCCAAGAGAGATCCGTCGGACTCACCTAGTCCCTGGGGATTCCATACCTCCCCCCCCCCCAACACAGACACACACACCCCCTCACACAGATATTCCATCGCCTCTTACGTGTCGCGGCTGCGCGGGCCTTAAATTCATAACCGCCACTGCATGCATAAATACTTACACCTACCTAAATACAACATATCGACGGTGTAAGTGCGTAACCATTTATCTCGTTTGCGATGTCTCAAAATTTCCGCTGTTATTTTATTTATTGAATTAAAGGAGAACATATCCACAAACTCTGTCTTCAAATCAACGGCTTTGACGATAATAGCCGTAAAACGAGAGAATAACCTATTTTTGACCGTTTTTTTATCGGGGGGGGGGGGGCTTGGAGGGGTCCCCATGATTGTTCGAGGGGACAGTTTTGGATTCTCGTTAAGGTCCCCCTATAGATGAGAAATTAAATGAGAAAAAAAGTTCTGCTCCCAAAGCATGCGATGGTAGCCGAAAAACGAGAGAAAATAACCGATTTTTGACAGTTGTTTCGATTATGGAGGGGTTTTCGGGGGGGTCCCCATGATTGTTCGAGGGGGCAAATTTGGATTCTCGTTAAGAACTCCCTATAGATGAGAAATTATATGAGAAAAAAATTTCTGCTCTCAAAACGTGCGCTAGTAGCAGAACAACGAAAGAAAATAACGAATTTCTGACTGTTTTTTTGATGTTGGGGGTTTTCGGGGGGGTTCCCATGATTTGTCGAGGGGGCAAATTTGGATTCTCGTTCAGGACCCTCTGAAGATGAATAATTTCACCCTACTTTATATAATTCTAATCGATTTCATGCATTCTAGGCAATCCTGAACACATATCTTGAGGGGCAATCTCAAAGTATGCGAAAACGTCCGATGTCCATTATTTTTCTTCTTCCGCCGTCACGTAACTTTCACTGAAGCCTCGAAGAAAAGAGAAATATTTTTTTTTGTGTTACTGGAGGTCTGACATTATGTTTTACTCTAGTTTAAAGGTTTTTGGAGGGGTCAAAAATAATGGTTTTTGGGCAGATTTTTGCAAAGTATGCGAAAACGTCCGATGTCCAAAGCCCTTTTTTTACAATTACTCAGCACTGAATGGGAGTTGGAATGGGACACAGTTGTGTGCCTTTTCTATAACCCTTTACTAAGAAACACATGCCTTGATTTTCTTCAAAACGCCGATTCTAAAGGCCTCCACAGTTTTTTGCGGTTTACCAAGAGTTGATTTTTTGGACATCGGACGTTTTCGCATACTTCGATTCATTTGTGACCGCTAGTCTTTTTGGTTCCTATTTCTGGCTCATTTTAGAAGCAACGTATGTGTCATCACATGATCTATGCAGAAAGGTGTTTTTAGAGACGAGCCAGAAATTGTAGTTCCTGTTTGGAAAATGTGACCCAATTACTATGCTAAATGCGATTTGTTTTACTGGTATCCTTTCTAAAAATATATGTATCAGGAAAAATAAATGGAAAAAACAGAGCGAGTGCAAAGAATAGTGTTAACATCCATTCATAAGCACTACCAAAGTTTGAAGATAATTTTTGAGAGAAATACACTAACGCCAATCCTTGTGAGCCGTCGTAACAGTGCCCATTAATTCATGTAAATAGTTGGCAAGTCAAATCAAACGTTAATAATAAAAATTTGCGAAGTTGGATTTGTTTGCCGGGCGCTGTCTGTTGAAGCATCTCTCATCTTTTTTGACAGTCAAGCACTTAAAAGAAAAAGATTATTATGTCAAAGCAGACGTTATCAAAAACATTACAGACAAGTTCCAGATAAGCTAATGATAAAGCATTGAGGGAATTGAATTCGATTACATGTAAGCGTGAATTGAAAGCAAAGTTGCAGGTGTTGGAGGTATTAATTAAATTGCACTAAAGAACTGACAGAGCAACTACTGTTAAGTCTACTATTCCGCACCGGGGTGGTCTATCAAATCGTTTGAAGGCGTTTATTGCCGATTGCCAACTTATAATAGGGGACATGTAACTTGTAACTGCACACAAATTATCTCTGAACTATTCATGTTTTGGATTATATTGTATAAGCATAGATCATGTCATGAGGTTTTGAAAAATGTAGGTTTCTTTTCCAAAATAACACATTCCTCGGGGATTATCTGCGAAATATTGCAAATTGAGAAATGTTTTTTTTTCTAATCCGATCATAAGTACATAATTATATGAGAGTTTTAAATTTTTTTATCCGTGCCTGAATTTTACCGACTTCGGTTCGACTTGAAACTGAGGAGAGCCTCAACTGATTTTCACAATTTATTTTTCAGCCAAGCAGTCCTAAGTGGGAACACTTTGTACATCTCCGGAGTGTTGGGACTTAACCCTTCGTCAGGAAAACTCGTCGCAGGGGGAGCCAAAGAGCAAGCTACACAGATTTTCAAAAATATGTCCGAAATCTTGAAGGAAGCTGGCGGTGACTTTAAAAATGGTGCGATAATTGTTTCCTGTTATGTTATTTATATATCAATGAAGTATGAAGGCTAGAGGGGCATAATTGCATTTTAACGTTGCAAAGTTTATTATACAACATATCGACGGTGCAAGTCGGCAATCACATAACTCGGTTTGCGACGTCGCAGACTTCCTGTCATACTTTATTTTTTAAATGGAAAACTGGCAATTCTTTAAAACTGTCATGATTTTTCTTCTCAATGCGAAGAAAATACTGCAAAAACTTCAAGAAATAATGTCAATTTGCTCTCCTTTAAAAAAAATGACGTAGAGGCGGAGATTTTCAGACACCGCAAACGAGTTATGTGATTGCCGACTTTTACCGTCGATATGTCATTGCTCAAGAATGATTCCTTTGTTTTTGAATTTTGTGGGGATTTTCATTGTGATTTAAGGAAAATTTTCCGAGATTTTGGGTGTAAAACTTTCATTCATTAGTGAACACAAATGTAAGTTGTTGGATAAAACTTTGAAAAGTTGCAATTCATTTAAGCCTCTCTGTCTCTTATCTCTATATGGGTATTCAGCTGAAATCTGAATTCTACGATATTCCGGGTATCGGCTGATTTGAAAACGCCTTCAAATGCGGCGTGATACCTCACGCATTCCAGAGAGTTCAAATTGTTGTATCATTGCGCCTTAGAAATGCGACGGAAGATTACAATTGAAATAACCTCCATGCACGCTGGCCTTTTCGATTTCCGTTAACATTTTTGCAGTCATGAATGCGCTTAAGTGCGCTCCAGCTAGAATTGTATTTAGCAAATGGGTGGTTTTTCTACGAGGATTAGAAATAAACAGAAATTGATACAAAATAATATGAACTAATGCAAAACGATAATCCGGGTATCGGAAGTTGGCTGTTTTGAAAACGCCTTAAAATACGGCGTGATACCTCACTCATTCCGGAGAGTTCAAATAGTTGTATCATTGCGCCTTAGAAATGCGACGGAAGATTACAATTGAAATAGCCTCCATGCACGCTGGGCTTGTCGATTTCCTCTGAAATTTTTGCAGTAGTGAATGCATAGCTGAAGTAGAGTCCCTTTATACCCAGAGTTAAGACAACTCGATTATCAGCTGACTGGCAGCCGGCCTTGGCTGGCCATGGAAGCCGAAACGAGTGCACACAAACGAACGATATTGAGGGATAAGGATCAGGAATCCTGCGATGTCTGTCACACAAAAACAACATCAACAAATTGATCAATTAAAAATAAAATGAGATTGGTTTGTGAATAATTTCTTAATCAATTTCATTTTGGACCGATGGAAATAACAATTTACTCTTGATAAACCACAATTACGTAATATTTTCATTATTCTTGTTCACATTCGAGGTACCGCCATCTTGGTGCACTCGTTTCGGCCTCCATGAGCGAGAGCCAATCAGAAGTGGATTTTCTTAGTCCTTTTCAGCCCAAACAAAAGTGAGTTGTCTTAACTTTGGGTATAAAGGGACTCTAAGCTGAAGTGCGCTTCAGCTAGAATTGTATTTACAAATGAGTGATTTTCTTACGAGGATTAGAAATAAACAAGTGGCACGGAATATAACAAAAGAATATGAACTATGCAAAACGATAATCCGGGTATTCGGAACTTGGCTCATTTGAAAACGCCTTCAAATGCGGCGTGATACCTCACGCATTCCGGAGAGTTCAAATTGTTGTATCATTGCGCCTTAGAAATGCGACGGAAGATTACAATTGAAATAACCTCCATGCACGCTGGCCTTTTCGATTTCCGTTAACATTTTTGCAGTCATGAATGCGCTTATTTTAGCGCAGTCGTTGTCTTTTGCGAAATTTTTAGGGTAAATTTTTCACCTTTTTTTACGAAACAATGGTTGCATGATAAATGCATGTGAATTCGTAGTGGTTTTTCACGGGTAACACGGGCCCCCTCCGGGGCCCGGGCCCCAGTACCAGGGACCCAGTATCCCCCCCCCCCCCTTGTGGCGGGCCTGCTTGCCGCAAATAAGACTGAAGTTTCTAGGTGCTGAAAACGGCACATTCATGGTTAGTTACATTGATAAGACAACCGGTTCTCAATTTTTTTTGTTTGCTCTTTATTTTTCAGTTGTCAAAACAACTATTTTACTGGCAGATATGGGTGATTTCTCCACCATTAATGCAGTTTACTCGGAAAGTAAGTGAACTAGTCCAATTATTAACATCTCTTCGAGGGATCGGAGTTTACAATTTGAAGGAAACGAATAAAGTTCATTTTACTGTCGGTACAAAATAAACAGATTTATTACCCTGCAATTTTTTCAGTATCGTAATATCAAGAGAAAATTGTTATGCCTAGACACGAGAGACATTTGTTGGCGTCCAGCTTCGACTCATGCAGTACCTACCATCTGATTACTGTGCGTGTACGGTACATTAACTAATCTTGCGACTTGAGACACATCGCTCTGTAACCCAGAATTATAGACACAACAGAATTTTAGACATTAGAGAGTGGTAAATGTGTACGAAAAGATGAGTGCTGAATAATCCGTAAAATTAATTTCACCGGAATTTTAGCCCCTCGGAAAAAAGAAATCTTATTTTTTAGGACTTTAGAGGACAAAATTAATAAGTGAACATTTTGAATAAGATTAGCATATTGCAGATAAAGTAAATGAACGAGAAAAAATCACAACATTGCAGCAAATTTTAGTAGAAAAGATCGAATGAATGATAAAAAAACGACTTCCTGTGAAGCAAATCAAAAGTGACATTGTAATGTTTTGGTTGTTACTTTGATTTGATGATTTTCCTATTTAAATTTGTGTATTATCCCCCTCTCCCACTCTCCCCCTCTCCCCTCTCTCCCCCTCTCCCCCTCTCCCCTCCCTCCCTCCCCATATCCTCCCTTCTCCCCTTCTCCTCCTCCTACCATCCTCCCCTCCCTATCCTCCCTCTATCCTCCCCCTATCCTCCCCCTATCCTCCCCCTGTCCTCCCCCTGTCCTCCCCCTATCCTCCCCCTATCCTACCTCTATCCTCCCCCTCACCCTTTACTCTTACCACCCCCTTTCCCATTTTCCTTCCTCCTCTCTTCCCCCGGCCATTGTAGTTCTCTTATTTGTATCCTCTGCTAATATCTTTCCCATCCACATTTGGTCACTAATTTTCTACGGAAATATTATTTCAGATTTCAAAGAACCGTACCCTGCTCGATCGACTTTCCAAGTGGCTAAACTACCTCTCGTAAGTCTATACCTCTGATTGTCTTTGATAAACTTCGACTCGATATAAACTTACTGCACAAATGTCGACGATAAATCGTGGCGTTTCATGAAACAGACATTTTCATAGTTGGTTATTGCTTTGGGCAAATGTTGACCTGTAATGAACTGTTCTGAGTGTCATTCGTTGGAGTCGTAGTTTTCTTCCGAGAGCATACAATTCTAGATCAAACTCGTCATTTTTTCAAAGTTGTGAGGGAAAAAAATTTAATTTTTCATCTGATTATTTACGCTTGGGCCCCAAGCCTTGGGGCCGTCAGCTAACGCTAATGAGGTGGACTTCATTTTGCAATTAGGAACTACAATCTCTGGCTCATCCGTAAAAACACTTACGTCCATAAGGAAGCTAATGGTACTTTCGTTGTTTATAAATTGAGCTAGAAATTATAAGTTCCGATTGCTAACGGGAGTCTATTTATCAGCGCGGTAGGGATCGATGAATTGTGCAAGGACAGAATCAAAGTTAGCACCGATTCGATGGGTCAGAGTTGAAATCGGCAATGCCGAGCAACGATTGCACAAACTGCTGGACTATGTTGTAACAAACTTTTAAGTGCAATCGAGATGAATGTATCCGAGTTTTTCTATTCGCACTCATTTTCTGCGCCTTTAAAATTCTTAAAGATATCGCAGCAAAGAAATATAGAGGACGGGCAATCCATTAAAATTATTTTATTACAATGATTCTGTTCCGGCAGTGTTTATTTCACATTCGTTTTCGCACTATATTCGGAATATCTGAATGTTCCGTAGGAATCTCGACTATTGCATTCGCATCTTTTTTTCTGATCGGGTCCAAAACTTCATATCAACAGTTGACGTGCTGACGATAACCGGAAAAAACTAAAACGGAGTATTGAAAAAATTCTACGGAAATGTCTCCACATGAGATTCATTGCACCTTGGATGTAGTTGACAATAACTTTAAACAGGCGCACTTCTTGAAATGGGGTTGGGCATCCTCTCAAACGTAAATACATTCTCTGATTAACTTTCTTTTTCCGTCTTCCAAACAAACTCAACCTGGAGAAAAAAATATCGTTGCTCTTGCAATAAAAACTAGGTCGAATCTATTTATCTCAGTAGCAGTTGCAAGTACAATGTCACTTTTGTGAAAAAGATTAATTCCGAGCCGGCAACGACGCAACATTGATAATGGGCTCGAACTATTTGCCATCATAAAAGTGTAATTGTGACCGCAACAAAAAAAGTAGGTTGGGTCTAGAATTCATTTTAAGCATTTGCTAGAGAAACGTTTTTCCCCTCCGAGAAAGTCATCATTATTGCCGCATCTTGATTTATTTTCCTACAAGTTTAATTCCGTGATTTTAAGGGGTAGAGGGTCGAGGTGCAGAGCGGTCAGGGGATGTATCCCATCCCAGTATAGCAACATACACATCTCTTTACGACACACCATGGTGTAAATAACTCGGCACACCGTCGTGGTGCTGAGCGTGACATGAAGGGTCTACTCTACATGTCTGTTGGAAATGAATTTCCTGCGCCAAAGTAGCCTTCAAAATTTAGAGTATGCAATCCAACACAACGTTGGTGCTCGAATAGTTATCTCTCATATGACAAGGAGTCATTTTTCAGGAACGCTCTCTCAATCATACATGTTGATGGCTGAAGTGCGAAATCCCCGATTGCGACGTTGCAGACTTCCTGTCATACTTTGTTTTTTCTTTGGAAAGCTATAGTCAACGTAATCTCTAGGAAACTTAATTGATTTTTCTTCATTGTAAGCAGAATATTATGTAAAAATCTCAAGCTATAAATTTGGCTTGTTTTTCTTCGAAAAAATAAAGAAGGAATCAGACATTTTGAAATTTTCAAGTCAAGCTTTTACCTTTTAATTATCTTTCCCAAAATTAGCCTGCTGCAGGGATTTTTTGAGATAGTTTTTTGGAAATCGGGATGTCTGATTTCCGATTGCACACATTTTGATATCGGACTATGAAAAAAATATTTAATTAATGGATTTTCTTTTGCAGGAAGCTCAAGTGGAAATCGAGGCCATTGCTCACATCTAGATTATGAACGACTCTCAAAAAATGCAGCTGTTTCATTTGGGGCTTATGGAGCGGACCTCTCTCTACATAACATACACCATAATGCCAAGGTCCCATTAGTCTGAACTATTGTTTTTGCTTCCATTTGTTTGGACAAGCCTTATCATATATAGGCATAAGTTAATTTAATCCTTAATTGTCAAAATTTCAAGGTGTATAGCTCAAGCATGGCTGTAAGTTTGTCCGTGAACCTTATCCTTTTTTTTCCTCTGTGATAATTAAGATAAGTTAATTTTAAGATTTGCGCTTCCTAATGTAGAACATCTTTCTCAGATTAAGTAAAGCACTTTTTCCGGTCGCTCACCGTACTCGTGAAGTTTAAAATGTGTCAAATAAAAAATAAAAAAACCCTAAAATACGCTTCATTTCTTATTCTCTTAGATCGATATCTTTTAAGGCTGTGGCACTTCTAAAAAAATATAGGTAAATTAAAACCAAATTGATAAACAGAGAGTTTGCCTAGCAAAAGTTCAAATTCAGTTAAGGATTCCGTCCCATTTTGTTCGCCCTCTTTTTTTCTTGAAAAGCAGTCATTGTCTTTTCAGGGTTAAGGGTCGAACAATAATCAGATCAAATAATGAGACTTCAAAAATCTTGTAATTATTGTTAAAATTTCATAACAAGGAACAAAGTATAAAATTGATAAAATACAAAAATTATAATAAGTTACAAAAACAGATAGTAATTAAATTACTTCTCAGTTACTTAAAATGCAATGAAGTATAAACCTAGGTATATATTATCTGGAGGTTTTACCGATATCACAAGCAAAAAAGCAAAATATAACAAAATTAAAATAATACTATAAAACAATATGAAAATTTGGTCAGAATTTGACAGAGCTTAAAGCAATTATATGCAAACTTCAAAACGACAATACACCTAAGCTTTAAAATTAATAAGATCGGGAATTTTCCGTATAAAAGTTTCGCAATAAGTCGCATTTGCGCGTAACTTTTTAACATTTGTTTTGTTTGACGGTGCGCGCAACTAACTAACCGCTAAGGCCTTTTGAAGCACCAGAACTCCTTAGTCACAATAGATTTTAAAAATTAATAATGAGAAGTACATCTACACTTAATACACAGAAAAAAATACACCAAATTTGAAAAATTGTTGACAAAGAAAGTAATATTTTAAAGTAAATCCAAAGTATTCCAAAGTAATAGTTTTTGAAAAGTTTTTATTTCGTAAAATTAAGTATTAGTCACATACTAAACATGATCGGGTCTTTAGATTTAAGAGGTACGGTATGGAATATGGACGGGTTAAGCGCATCTGTTAATAAAGCAAAACCATATCTTTTCTACTACTGATTTTGAGGAGATCTAAGTACATGAATGAACTTCCCAACAAATAAAAGAATTACGGCACAACATATTTTTTGGCTCAGCTCTGATGCATCAATGTTGCACAGTCATATTTAAATATAAAATAAATGAGAGGGGTAAAACACCCTGGTAGATTGCAGCAGGGGGTACAGGACTCACATATAATTAGTTGAATGGTAGTTTTATTTCAGTTGGAAGCTGATTGTTCTCGACGGACCATACAGATCCAGTAGGTGCCTTCTGCAATACGTAAATTAAGGCTCGACCGACGTTTTGGACTCTGTACAAAAAATAAAACAAATGACTAAAAGATACATATTTACGTGTAAAGTATGATTTGAACGAAATGTTTTTGCGGAAAGAGAAAAAATATCCAGATTTATCATAATCTCATGATAAATGGCTTCGTTTTTAATGGGAAAGAGAGAAGAAGAATAAGGAAAGAGAAAGGAAAAGAAGATAAGAAAAGAAGTAAAAGAGGGATTGGCTGTTTAGTTAACAGCGAAAAATCGGAAACTTAACAACTAGTCACACAACAAACAAAAACGGTCATTTTTCGTGATTTTTTTTTCTAACTTAATGTATTTTCTTTGAATTTACTGTCGTTTATCCACCAGAGCGTAAGGTCATATTGTGATATTTTTTGTTATGATCTCCCTTATTATACTGCAGATGATACATATCAATATTGCGGCCTGACAATATAGCTAGCGTTCTCGTCAAAAAATAACATGAAATTCGAAAAAAAGCGGGGGGGGGGGGGGCACACAAAATTTCGATTTCGGCTCACTCAGACTCACTTTTATGGCAATATAGGGATGTAATCTACTGTCTACTGTCATTAGCAAAATACAGACAAGGATTGACTTTGGCCCTTCATAGTATCCCCCCCTCCCCGGTTGGTGCCATCCTGCTAGACTATAAGAGCACTGGAAGTTCTAAGAGAAAGTGAGAAAAATAAAAGCTGTGAAACAGTTACTCACAGCTGTTGTTGATTGATGGTTTTTGGTAACGCTGCTTCATACTCAGGCGCTTGAAGCGTTTTCTTCCAGTCGTTTTCCGGGATCATCCCCGTTTTCGTTCCTCCCGGACAGAGGGCGATGAATCTCACTCCGGTCATGTTGGTGTGGAACGGACTCTGCCTCACAAAGAAGAATTTAGAAATCAATTAATCATCAGCAGCCTCTCCATCAAGACGAAATCATAGAAATTTTAAGGTACAATGTCTCCTTTTTAGCTGGAAATTTTCATTTCCGCTTCTCTTTTTTCTGCTCAATTTTATTTTTTCAATACGATCTGCCCGGGAAATCTGAAAAAGCGGTGGTTGTTGCAAGATTTTCCCAAAAGATTTAATCACATCGCGGTGTGCCCAGGTTTCGGTTTGCCCGTAACATACACCTGGTTTCTGACGGCATAACTGAATATGTTTAAAGAAGTTCTCATTATATGCAGGTGAAAATTGATGTATTTAAGCTAAAAGTAACTTTGTAGCAGACAAAACCCATGGACCCGATTCTTTATTATTCGATTTGTTGTTGTTGTTGTTGTTTTTTTTTTGTTTTTTTTTTTTTTTTTTTTATAAATACGTCTAGGTAAATGAGGATGAACTCACCCCATAAGATCTGGTAAACCCAACGACAGCGTGTTTTGTAGCGCAGTAGATAGGCGCTGCGGGAAAAACAGAGTATCCCTCGACGGCTGCGACGTTGATAATAGTGCCGCCACGTCCACCCCTATGCTTACTCATGTACCTCAAGGCCAGTAAAGTCCCTCGTATCACTCCATTCTAAAACAAAATTTGTAAATATAAAACAAAGACAGTCTTTAGGGAATATCATCTGCGCATGGACAGAACTAGATATTTTTCGTTTAGGGGTGGGGGGTTAGAATTGAATCTCATATAGGGAGGTCAAGGAACACAGGAAAGCACCTTATCAAGGAGGGCTGTTTCAGTTTCAGGGGAAGGGACTTCCTTAGATCCGCAAGGAGAGTCTGAGGCAGGGCCGGATTTACCTACTTGCCGCCCATGGGGCGCCTGTATTTTGCCGCCCCCTTCTCATTCGTTTTGAAACATCAATAAAAACCATCAAGTGAACGTGCCAGCGGGGTGGGGTGCATAAGACGCGTTTACTCGTGTTGGAAACATTTTTTGGGATAGCCCTGTCAACACTACTAGCAAAAATTCACCGAACTTTGCGCGAACGTTAAGTTTCGTAAACCTATCTCTGCGTGGACAAGGCCTTCCATTCATAAGAAATGAACGAAAAAATTATGAAAGAACAAACATAATTGTGGTTTAATAATGATTTTAACTTCCGCCGCCGCGCCGCGCAGACCGCATCGTGTTTGGAGCAATGTGTGAAGTATTCCGACAGTTTTGTAGGCGCTATGAGTTTCACGCCGACGACCGCAGTGACCGCACTCTGTTTGATGCAATGCGTGAAGTATTCGTGCAGTCTTGTAGGCGCTAATATGTGTCACATATCGATCGCTGCGCCGAGGGCTTCTCCTTTTCATCTCAAGTTCTCGGCATCATTTCTCTCTCAGTCGCGCCGTTCCTGGCCAAATTGCGTGTTTGGTCTGTTTCTTAACTCGATTGAAAGGTGCTGTTTCTTGTGTCACCGAAAGACGACAAAATTAGAAATTACAATACTCTCAGGAAATGAAAGATTTTGTTTGTATTTTTTTTCTAAATCTGATTTTTTTTTATACTTACATTTAAAAAAATTGAAAAATTTGCTGCCTCCTAGATTTGCCGCCATGGGCCGCAGCCCATGTGGCCACCCCCTTAATCCGGCCCTGGTCTGAGGAGAATTTTGAAAAAAGCATTCATATCAGGAGCAATTTTGAGCTGGTCTCACCCATAAATTATTGAAATACAGTTTGGAAGATGAAGTATGCGTCGCGTACTAATTTAGCATAATAACCTAAATCTTACTGTTTGTGAACATCCAAATGACACCCTGAACTCACCAGATTAACGTCTACTTCCAGTTCCCAAAATCGATCGTTGAATATTCCTGCGTTATTGATTACGATGTCAATGCCTCCGTACGCCGATACAGTTGTCTGGAAAGATTCTGAAGGAAAAATATGGAAAATGAGAGGTAATGAAGTTATAGGATAAGAGTTACAACATAGATGTGACGTTCTAAAATATCGTTACCTTCCTGCCAAAATATCACAAGCGCCATGCGACGTTTAAAAATTTCCGCCGCCATTTAATTTTTTACAGAGAAACTGTTCAATGAAGCTGTCCGAAAATTTGTCTGAATTTTCTTTGTGCTGCCGACAAAATTCGGTGAAATTTTCAAACAGATTTATCCAACAATTTCTCCGTAAAAAAATAAAATGGCGGCGGAAATTTTTAAACGTCGCATGGCGCTTGCGATACTTTGGCCGGAAGGTGACGATATGTACAATCTATATAATATTGTTAACAAGGCAAAACCTTGAAATGGAAAAAAATGATGAAAATCGCGTGTTATTTGCGTTCTCAGTGTGTCTAGTAGGAGCTCTAAGTATATGTGAACAAATTTTAAGCACGTTAAACTTTAGTCGTGAGATCAAGGCACCTTCGAATCCGAATTACAATGCGTGGATCAGGCGTTACACCGCGAGGTTCCTTATACATTGCACAAATTAAAAACTACTTTGACTAACAATCAGAATGTCCTCAATGTGAGAGCTACGGCTCTTGCAGCAGTCAAAACTATACCTACATTGTGGGATCGGGAACTACAATTTTTGGCTCATTTCACTTATATTATATATCTTTAATTAGGATTCCTATGTAGATAGATGCTATTGCGGGTGGGCAAAAATTAGTAGTTCTTTGCATTTAATGTAGTCAAAATGTGAAATCTATTGACCCTACTTTCTCAAATACTCAAGCAACGACATGGACATGGGTAACCTCATTTTCATGTGAGACCTAAAGAGTGCAGAGTTGTATAGGAGCAAAAGGGCTCATCTAGAAGCAAAGAAAGTCAGCAGAGCGTCTATCTTCAGTACCTTCAATTTGTGGGTAGTCGGTGACGTCACAAGAGCAAAAGATAGCCCTGTCCCTTCCGTATTTTTGGCACAGTTGGTCCGCGAGTTCCTCGCCGTCATCATTGACGTCACAAATGGAGACCTGAAATATACAGTGAGAAATGATTGAATTTAAAAAGCAGATAAATAGAGCATGGGCGGACTGGCCCAGGAGGTTAAAAGGCGATCGCCCCGTGAATTTTTGGAAAAAGGACCAGCAGAAACCCCTTTAGCCAAAAGTTTGGAGCTTCATTTGGCTCTTCTTGACAAATCTCGCTGAAATTTTTCTTCGAGAGGGCCCCCAATTCTCTTTTTGGTAGGGTTCAGGGTACACCCCTGTAGTGGAAAAGGAAGAAAAGCTAAAGTTTTCCTCTGCAGCTCTAAGAGCCAGAGCAAATTCATGGGGGTCGAGCGCATGATCCCCACTTTTCCAGGAGGGGTCTAAATAGGGGTCGAGGAGTCTTCTCAGAAACATTTCGAAAAATTGACAGCTCTCAATTGCATGCTGAGGCTATTATATCGCAAAGGTTGGCAACATATAAACTTGAGGTTCAACGCTACCAATAATTCTCAGAAAACATCTCAAACCCTTTTCATTTTCCCATCGCATACTGCAACGAGATGAGAAAATATACCGGTTCTCCGACTATTTTCTATTATGAAAATTTCTTGGGGGGAGGGAGGAAGCAGATTATACTACTTCAAATTCTGGGGGAGGTGCAGGCCCACTAATCTACCATGACCATGAAAGATCTATGGTCATAAGAATATTATTCCTCAGATTGATTTTCGATGTTTTCAAAATAATCCGCTTAATAGTTCAAATGGACTACCAACATTCTGTAATCGGGAACTATAAGATTTTTGGCTCATTTCACACATAATGTATGTTTCTATAGTTTTCCTATGTAGATAGGTGCTTTTGTGGGTAAGCAAAAATTAAAAGAACTTCATTGAACTATACATTTTGCAATTAGGAACTACGATTTCTTGTTCAGTTTAGAAACAACGTATGTATCTAGGTGATTATACAGATGAGCCAGAAATTGTAGTTCCTAATTACAAAATGAAGTCCAATTGCACAATGTAGTCCAAAATGTGAAATCCAGCGACCGCACCTACTCAGAATGCGTTGCTCGAGAGCTGAGAGGATGCACCTTAATATTTTGCGATATGTGTGCGATAAGAGGGATTGCATTTTGCAATAAGGAACCGCTATCTCTGGCTCCTTTATAAAAGCACCTATCTACGCAGGGAAACCCATGGCGCATATGTTTTTTCTAAAATGAGCCACACTGGAAAAAAAACATTCGGTCATGTGAATCGAACGTTCGGTGTTCCATATCATCCCAAATATTCGGTTTGTCAAACTGAACTTTCGGTTCGTGTAAACAAAAGTTCAGCATACATGACCAAACCTAGTTCGTCAGTCCACTTCACCGCACAAGTTCGGTAACACGAACCGAAAGTTCGGTTTGACAAACCAGAAATTCAGTTTGACAAACCAAAAATTCAGTTTGACGAACCGAATTAGTTGGGATGATATGGAACACCGAATTACCAAAATTGGGTACCAAACACACGATTAACAAGTACCAAAATAAACAAGTTCAGTCCTCGTTTGGTTCCTCATCGCAAAATGTGATCCAGATAAGTCTGGAAGGGACTCACCTTAGCGCCGTACTTGACGAGTTCCTCGGCGAAAGCCCGGCCGATGCCAGAGGCGCCGCCCGTCACCAAGGCAACCTTACCCTTCAGGTCCATCCGACGATCGATCCGCGACGCACCCCCGAAATTCACGACTCCATGATCGCGGATCGGATTCCGGACGAGAGGAGATCGCGGAAATCAAACGGGATCCAAGGAACTTATCACAGGAACGAAAGGGCGCCTAGGTTATGTGCGAGAGCCGGCCGACATGACTAAATGCGAAAGCTCCGAACGCGCAGCTTTCGACGTTGCGTCGCGGTGCGTGCGCGCAAGCTCCGCTGCTGCCCCGACTCAATGACCGCCGATCCAACGCTGCCGATATCGTGGCTCATGCACGGCACTCGAGTTTGTTTACTCACAGTTTGCTCGTCGGATTTTCAAGGCTTACTGCGTTGTTTGTTTAAAAGAGAGCGATTTGTTAGAATTGCAGAGCATTTGTCTAAAAGCTTCAGCAAAATTTTCTACGTGGCAAAAAGCAAATTTGTTAAAATTGTCGAGAAATAGTTCATGATTAGTCGAGATGAGAGCAGCTGTACCTGCAATCGCTCTTTTGTAAAAAAAAGAAATAAAGTAATTTTTATAAAATAAAAAAAATAAAAAAAATCTCATCGTCCATGCGTCCATCGTCTCATCCCAAATTTTGTTGATTTATGGTCCATCGTGAATCGAGTGAACACAGCCTAAAATCTCCGGGTTCAGCCAATCAGGGAACTTACGCCCAACCAATGGGCAGCATGAGTCGGCCGTAACTTACACTGGGCTGGTCAACAAAGTTTGAGCCCTGTGCATCAAAATGCTCACCAGCCACCAGACTTAA
Source organism: Bemisia tabaci (assembly GCF_918797505.1). Lineage (NCBI taxonomy): Eukaryota > Metazoa > Arthropoda > Insecta > Hemiptera > Aleyrodidae > Bemisia > Bemisia tabaci. The sequence continues at coordinate 45,760,982 of NC_092793.1, read as the reverse complement.
AATGTGACTCACGAATTGGCCGACAGATTGCAATGAGTAACTACAATTTCTAGTTGATGTAATCACCAACGAGTGCTCTATTAGTTTCCCTATGGAGATATGTACTTTTACGGATGTTTTAGAAACAGTAGTCCCTAGGAGCAAACTCCTAAGTTCCAATTGGCAGCTTTGCACCACCCGAGCACCCGGCTGGTCCCCGGACCCTGAGCGAGTGCGAATGTGCGAGTGTGTACTAGGGTGGAGCGTTTTTGGGTTTTTTTTTTATTTTGAAAATGGACATAGCACAGTAGTTGTGAAATGGTCTAAAAACAACGCCTGAATTTTCCTGAATTTTTTCGTCAACGTTTAGGCCTCCCGGATTGACGTTGACGTCAAAATTAGCGGAAAATCCGGGGTTTTTGACGATAACTTGGCAACAATGGCAAATACGACAAAAATGCATAGAATCAGAGTTGTTGGAAATTAAATTTCCAACAAATCACTTTCTTATCGTTTTTTCTGTAAGTGCAACCGTTTTAGTGTAAAATTCGAAAACCCGTAATTTTCCGGAAATTTGACGCGAATTCTCGTTCAGTCCGGGAGAAATACGGGAAATACGGGAGAAAGAGGGCTAACTCGAAACTAATTGCGTGATAGACTTTTCCTACAAGAATACCATCTTCGGGTTGGCCTGAATAACACAAAACATACAAATTATTTTCCACGGCTCCACCGCGGAACACCCTTTAAAATGCCTAAAATTCAAAAAGACGGCCGTGTTTAGATTATCAAGCATCAAGGTAATTTTAAATGTGCATCTCGTGTGGTATGAGGTGTCGATTCCTATGTACTTTTAGTCGTAAATTTCAAATATACTGTCAAAAAAAGCCCCTGGTCAAACGGGGTGCATCAAATCCAGGATGGCGACCAACTTTGAATGGCGGGAGGGTAACTTTTAAAGTTTGATTAGTGTATTACATTTTAAATTGAAAGTATGGTAACAATCTCTGGATAATATTGGTTTAGCATTTTGATTAGAGGTCCAAAATTAATTTGTCTTTTATAAGACCTTATCTATGATCCGATGAATGACACCTGGTTAGGAGGCGTTAAACTGACAATCCAGGCCGAATCCGCAGGTTACCAGAATGTTTTTGTGAATTTAGATAATTTTGGTCGTTAATTTTAAATTTACAGCAGAAAATGCCCCTTAATCGTGCAGGGCCTCCCGATTATGGGATAAGTATATGACTTCTAAACTTAAAGGACAGAACAGAAAATTTCAAAGTGTGATAGTAGAAAATCTTTGAAATAAATCTAACAGTTTTCTTAAATGTTCGCAATTAATATTACTCCTCAATGAGAGCTGAAATGGAGGATGGTGTCTATCTCCATATGAGGAACCAATAAAACGACATACATATACAAATTGACTACATTTTGCAATTTAGAATTATAAATCCTAACCCGGTTCTAAAACAACGTATGTGCCATTAGTATCCCTATGAACATAAGTGTTTTTCCAGACGAGGCAGAATTTATAGTTCCAAATCGCATAATACAGTCCAAATAAATGTACAATTCAAAGAAAAACTGATATTTACAACGGAATTACCTATTACTAAAAGAAGATAATGAAAAAATGAAAACATTGATGATTCATACCACCAGATGATGTTCCTCAGTATATTTTTTGAACAATGGTGTCGTCAACTTTTGATTTTAGAGATCGATTTTTTTTTTTTTTTTTTTTTTTTTTTTTTTATTTCGCCATGATTCTCACGTGACCTGATTTGCTTTATTCCTATTTCGAATAAAAAGAGTCTTGATTCTCGGGGGAATAACAGGATTTTAAACGCGGATATTACTTACACGGAAATCGGTACCTTATTTTCGAAGATGTATAATAAAAGCATATTTTAAAATAAGACGCAATGCTGAAAGGAACCATGTTGCACGCAAACACCGTTCAGATAATGTCTTTCAGCATAATACCTACACCTCCGGTAAACACTACTGCCCTTTACAGGCAGTCATCGTGGATTTGAGACGCCCTGTTTGACCATTCATTTTCCACTTAATTTTTTACTTCACATTTTACCAAAATTACACAGGGAATAATACTTCACTTCACTCATTGCGTCTTTATTTAACTTGCTTCAATCCTCCTACCCTTCAAACTTATCCGTCTTTTTTTAGTTTTGGGCAGCCCGATTAACCAGATGGTATTCATCACGTCATAATGGAAAACTACGACCAAAATTACGATGAAACAACCATAGCATACGAAAACGGTTTGCGATGTTGCAGAATTCTTGGAATTTTCAAATATTGCAAACGAGATACCTGGTTTGGGAATTTCGCCGTCGATATTCTTTGAGGTACTAATACCTCACTTGCCTTATCACGCGAATAAGGGGTACTAGGACAAACTATCAGGGGGGAATGTGAGGGAATATGGGACAAACATACCCTCCTGCCGTTCAAAGTTGGCCGCCATCCTGGATTTGATGCACCCCGTTTGACCAGGGGCTTTTTTTGACAGTATATTTGAAATTTACGACTAAAAGTACATAGGAATCGACACCTCATACCACACGAGATGCACATTTAAAATTACCTTGATGCTTGATAATCTAAACACGGCCGTCTTTTTGAATTTTAGGCATTTTAAAGGGTGTTCCGCGGTGGAGCCGTGGAAAATAATTTGTATGTTTTGTGTTGTTCAGGCCAACCCGAAGATGGTATTCTTGTAGGAAAAGTCTATCACGCAATTAGTTTCGAGTTAGCCCTCTTTCTCCCGTATTTCTCCCGGACTGAACGAGAATTCGCGTCAAATTTCCGGAAAATTACGGGTTTTCGAATTTTACACTAAAACGGTTGCACTTACAGAAAAAACGATAAGAAAGTGATTTGTTGGAAATTTAATTTCCAACAACTCTGATTCTATGCATTTTTGTCGTATTTGCCATTGTTGCCAAGTTATCGTCAAAAACCCCGGATTTTCCGCTAATTTTGACGTCAACGTCAATCCGGGAGGCCTAAACGTTGACGAAAAAATTCAGGAAAATTCAGGCGTTGTTTTTAGACCATTTCACAACTACTGTGCTATGTCCATTTTCAAAATAAAAAAAAAACCCAAAAACGCTCCACCCTAGTGTGTACGCGAGTGCGCCTGCGTTTACTTGTCCGCTACCGAACGCAACGAACACAGTCCGTCTCGAGCAACTTGCAGTGACGAGGCGTGACTCATCAACAGTCGATATTTCCCATTTGAAGCTTTGGTAAAGAATCGATTGTTAAGGTATGTCCTAATAATCGATCCTTTTCCATAGGTTCATAGAGTTTCTGAGATATGAGAGCAAGTAATTTTTTTTTTTTTTTTTTTTACATAATAATCCAGTCAAATTAGCTCTGAAATAGATCGTATTCAATACATACAACGGGTGAGATTGTATCGATATAGATTGGTTCAAAACATAAACATAGACTCCAAAGTAAACTGAGTAATCTGACGGAACGTGTTTTTTGTGATAGATTTTTGATTCGTATTCAAATCGTATGAGTAGTAATTGGCTAAGAGTTGTGAAATTGCTAAATTTCTCGTTTTCGGCTTTTCTGACTTATATCCTAAAATTTTGGTTTGGGTATACATATCGACGGTGCAAGTCGGCGATCACATAACTCGGTTTTCGACGTCGCAGACTTCCTGGCATACCTACTTTATTTTTTAAACGGAAGACTACTTAACGGCAATTCTTTAAAACTGCCATGATTTTTCTTCATTATGTGAAGAAAATTCTGCAAAAACTTCAAGGAATGATGTCAATTAGTTCTCCTTTAAAAAAATAACATCGAAGCGGAGATTTTCAGACACCGCAAACGAGTTATGTGATTGCCGACTTGCACCGTCGATATGTTCTATTGTTTTGAACCAAACGATACATCGAACCACTATCGAATACGATCCACAGGGTAATCTGGGAGAATGAATGTATATAGGAGGTTTCTTTGCGGAAACATGTTGAAATCGGCCACTAGAACAACATATCAATTAAGGTTTACCGGAATCGGCCGTGCGCTAAGGCTAAGGCCGGGCGCTAATCTTTAAAAAAAGGGGGAGGGGCTAAAATGCGCCGCCTGAGACCACTCTCAATCTTAGGATTGCAGACTCGGGGTGCACACTGCACTGGTCGGAAATGGTGTAGTCCGCGGTAGGTCCGGCACCGAGATATTGCGATTGTCAACAAATAAAACTCGCACTGTAGCGACGCGCAATGCGTGAAGTATTCTTGGACTCTTGTAGGCGCTAATATGCTTTCCGCATCGACCAGCGACCGCACTGTGTTTGGCGCAATGCGTGAAGTATTCCTGCAGCCTTGTAGGCGCTAATATACGTTCCGTACCGACCAGCGTGGCGGTCGCACTATGTTTGGCGAGATTAGAATCGATAATACAGCATTAATTTGAAAGAAACTGTAGACACAGTTAGGGCAGATAATAAGTTGGTAGAATGACTGGGTAAAATTGATGGAACGGTTCTTGCAGAACGCGGACAAAAATATTCGAATAAAGCGTTGACCATTCCCCCTGTTTCGAAGATGGTGGCCTTAGCGGACAGTCAATGCCGATTAAATGCTCCTATTGCAACATGTTTCCTCAAAGAAACCCTCTATACATTGATTTTTCCAGAAGAATACTAGATTGACTGGACTATATCCCTATATGACGAGACGGCAGGAGCTTCAGACTCTTTTCCTTGGACCTTCCACATCAATCGATTGCATCTCTCTAAACGGAGAAAAATACTTCGGTTCTTGTAGAATATAGAAGTTTTCAGTCCAGGTAACCGATGTTTTCGGTCATAGGGATCGAACTTTATTTCAGGTAACTAAAGTTTTCGTTAAACATATTACGACTTATATTTCTTAGCGAAGACTTTGATTGCCTTAATCAAAAACTTTGGTGCTCCTTAATATTATGGACTGCTTTTTTTTTCAGTGTGGAGAGCTTCAATAAATAAAAAAGAGGAAAATAAGGAAGACAAAATTGCTGAACTATCGAATAAGCTAACAAAATATTTTTATTGTTTATAAAACAAATTAGGTAACAATTATTTTGATCTGGCTCCGTAGTAACAAAGCGTTGGTAACTGTGAGATGGTTTGGTTCATTTCACGACGTACGCTGATCGCGATTTCCGGTGATTTCGCAGGTACAGAGTTGCACTAATTATGCTCGATCCGATGGACAAAGAAACTAAAACTACGGTAGATATGATGAAATTAATCGTTGATATACACACAGAATCCGCTGAAATAAAGGAGAGAAAAATTAATGCAGGTAAGTAACACGTATTTATTATCATACAAGTGGAAGTTTTAAAAAAATGAATTTTTCACGTAAGCATTCAAATAATATTTAAACATGGTGTTGTTAATGGGAAATAAATATAGAAATAAGAGTAGAGTAGACATATGCTGTAGTTCAATGTATTAAACTTTGCCGTGACATTATTTTATTAATACATCAAACGATAGCGTATGGTAATTCTACTCTTATTTCTGTATTTCGATAATAATTTGTTCGAAAGACAAAAGTAGCATTTCTAGGAGTAGAAATGTTCTTACCAGAAAAGCAGCTACCCCATGCTCATTAGATGAGCCTCCCTATTGAGTGCGAGTACTGCGAGTAGTATATTTGAGACGTTGAAAAACGGAATTTTCTGTGTAGACTCCCTATTGGGAGTATTGGGGGACGGCGGGTCATAGAAAAAACCATATTCCATCACCAGTAACTTTTGAACGGCTCATTAAAATTATAGGATCAACCCCATTCAATATGTTTTTAAATCTAAGGTGTATCATTTACCAAGTATAGAGTCAAAATACTGCGAGGTCATGAGAGTGCGGAAATGTAAATAAATGATAAAATGATGTAATGTGCGTTTGTCTGTCGTGCTATACGGAAAAACGCCGTATGAACCTCCAGGCGTTGCCAAATGGTAAACTTATGAACGTTTTCCTTCAAAGTTTTCAGATAATTTTCTTCGCAATTTCACATAAGTTCCTAAAAATTTCAAGGAAAAATATTCATAAAATTTCCTCAAAAATAAACATTTTACCGAAGGACAGTTGGCATTTCTCGAATGTTCATACGGCGTTCTTCCTTAGCATGGCAGATGTGCGCTCAGACTTTCACCCGGGTGCTCACTTTTAGCATCTCGTTTTCGTATGTTAGGCACTTACAAAGCGCTGGGTGCATAAACGTGAGAATAACTCTAGCAAAGATTAATAATCAAGATCTTGATGATCCACTCACCGGCTGATCCTACATTTATTACTACGCTACTGGCCGCGGGTTCTATTTCGTCAGGTGTGTATATCCTCAATCTCTTCGCCACCGTGACTGGCTCAGATGAGGTTGCAAATGAGGTATTGTTCACCTCACGCCTTCTTCTCTTCCCAGGGTCCACGCTCTGAAAAAAAGTATTATGATGATAAGTACATTTTTACTTTATTGAAAAAAAAAGTCTTAAAATTTATATTAAAAGCAGTGGCGTAGCTAGAAATTGTTCGCTAAAAATTTCTTTCACTCGGAGGAGGGGGGTCTCCGGTCAAGCATGTCTTATTCAGGTGCGGGGCCGGTGGTAAAAATTCTTAAAAATGAAGGAATAGGGCAGTTTTTTGGGGAAAATTTTGGGTCTAGATCCCTGAATCCCTCATCAGAATAAGGGAGTCATCAACATCTCCTTGTAGGACATCGTGTTGAGTAGATGACGATTCCATCATCATAACCATCATTGTTGTCGGATTGCGATATCCTACAAATATGTGCATTTAGTGATGAATTTAAGGATTCTATCGCAACATGAAATTCTAATGACTTATGACAATACATTAAAAAAAAACAATACTGCAAGTTTATGGAATGTAAGAGAGATATTCTCACAATATAGTGCTCCACATTTTCTCTCTCACAAAAGAAAAATTTAAATTTAGAAGTCCGTAATCCGTAGAGCATATCAGGACTTTTTACTAAATCGGTGGTTCTCATGAGAAGTGTAAAATACTATTTACCTGATTTGGATTCGGACATGGTTGGCACGCTGCTTTACATAAATCGACATTACACTCGATGATCAAATCCATCACATCAGGGAATTTAAAAGCCTAAACAAAACCCAAACATACAGAAATTAGAAAAAAGGATGAACACAAAGGAAAAAGAGGAAAGCATTAAACAAATTCAGGTCAAATCTTAGAGATAGGAACTAAAGTTATTCGATTGTTTGAAGAAAACCAATTTTCTTTAGAAACCTTAAACTATTTTTAAAAACGTACGAAAATACGTCAATATTTATTGAAAATATTTACTATTTTCTATAATTTTTTCTTTACTGAAAATTAACTCTTAACACGGGTCAACTTTACAGCGTGCCCTCCTCAAATTACCCGGAATGTAAAGTAATGCTCCTTATCAAATTTTTCCTCCGATAAAAATAAACACATAACGACATAAAAACGGAAACAATTACATGACTAAAAATCAGGCAATCAGCAATTGCCGGTAAATCGCATACTTTTCCTTTGGAGTGCATGATATCATCTAGCACACTCCCGAGTGCGTGAAGTGAATTCAGTGACCTCAGTTGGGTTTGGTTCGGATGGGCAACTGAACAAACTGTCCGACAATGCGGCAAGTATCACCAACATTGGAAGGCGCTCTGAACCGAGGTTATGCTTTTGAAGTTCTTCATCCAGGATATTATTACTACATCGCACAGTGGATCGAGCCATTGGACGAGGTCCGACACAATGTGGAAACTTTAATAGTTAAATCTTTATTGATGCAAAATAGAGAAATTTCAGAATAATTTTATCGGTTTTTTCGTAAACTTTTCTACGAGGAATAAATCTTTTTTGAAATGTGTCAAAAGAAACATTAAAATTTGCAAACGTAGCAAACAATTTCATGTCTGACTTTTATCGATGGCTTGTTTCACTGTGCGCCGATGCAAGTTATTGCAGTTTGACAAGATAACACGCAAACCACTTGCATATAGCCGGGGATTCCTGACTGTCCACGACATTACGTCTATTGGCGGTGTACTTACGTTAAAGTAGGCGTAAGCGATGACAGAGTTGGTCTCAGGATTTGTGGTGGTTTGGAATCTGCCGAGGAGTTTCGTCTTGACGACGCATCCCTGAGAATCGGTAAGTTGGACCATGTTCCCACTTTGAGCCGGGTTTTCGTCACGAGCAATGCACTCCCTGACCAGGACGTTGAACCCAGGGTCTCCATCCACGGTGACGACGAGGGTCATCAGCTCGCCTATCTTCACTAAGCCTGTAGCCGCGGGAGCGAAAGGCCCTTTGCCCATCTGTCAACAAACAAATGTCCCAATCATCAGTGATCTTTGAGGGAAAATCTCACGATGGTATGAGATATGATTCTTAAAAAAAAAAAGAAGTCAGCAGCTCTTTTGAATAACCACGTATAACCTTCACAGCTTAAAAATTGTCCATATTTGTCTAGGTCTTACATCGAATCAAATACACACGCATACATACTTTTTTTATCATAGAACTTTCATCAAAATTATATAAGAAGAATAATAAAAAAAATAATGTTTTGAAAAAATCATAGCCATGGCTTTCAATTTGCTCCCCAAGGACAATACATTAGAGTGTACAATTGGTAGTATTACGAAGTATTCTAAAACTGAGTTTTAGGAGTACTTAATTTTGGAAAATTTATCGAGGGATTCCGCCTTTCTTTTTGGGGGTACATCCCCTCAACCCTTTTTCGAGGAGTCCCCAAATCACGATCGCCTCGTAACTTTTTCGATGTCAATCAGCCCTTGGCAAAATGTAAAGGCACGTCGGGGTTGAAAGAAAAGTTGTGAACCTCACCTGTATATCCAGTTTTGCAGTTGCTGTGTCTCCACTGAATGCAACCAACTCTGCATTTGGAGTTCCTACCGTGAGAGCAACGGACAACGCCTTGTTCAGATTACCCTCCCACAGACATCGGACGGCTCGAATCGTGTCCCACACCTGAAAATCAAAACAGATCGTCAGATTCTCTAATATCCGAAAACAAAGCAGTTTTGACTAGAGATCGATTACTGATGCGTAACTATGATCGAAAACGCACTGAATTGGCAAGGAATTTAAAACTTATCTATTGATAAAGAAAAAAAAGAAAAAATGTTGAATTAAAAAAATAAAAAATAAAATAATCCACCTATTTCTCTAAGATACAATCAGCAAGAAGAAAATGAACACAGAGAAGCATCAGAATAAAATCGATTTCAGTTTAGACAATAATTTTGAAGTTGAGAAAATTGTTATACATGCAAAGATACGGTGCTCTAAATTACCAGAACTGGCTCTGCAAAATTGATGGGGTCGAGGAATCAATAATCGAAAAGTAGGTACAAAATTACGCAAATTCAAGGAAAAGTATGAGTCATTTATTTTTTCGTTGGATAGAATCTTCGAAATTGAGCACAAATTAAGAATCTGCATACCTCTTGGATTCCTGGTTCACCCTGAAGAACTAGGACGTTTTCTAAGTACGCCTGTTTGCCTTCCATTATACCGTCGATGAACTGGGTTCCACACGAGTTGAGCATGACGCTGAAGGCAAATTTCGTTTTCCCTGAATTTGGCTCAACGTATCTGCATTCGGGGGAGCTGTAAAACCCCTATAAAATAGAAAAAAAGGATCTGGTTTAAACAAACTTATACTGAGAAGAAATATACATCGACGGTGTAAGTCGGCAATCATATAACTCGGTTTGCTTAGACTGCAGGAAGGCTTTACGCATTGCGCCTTAACGCATAGTGCGGTCGTCGGTTCGCGTAGCGCCTTCAAGGGTGCACGAATACTTTCCGCATTGCGGATAACACCGTGTGGTCGCTGGTCGGCATGAAACGCATATCGACGGTGTAAGTCGGCAATCACACAACTCGGTTTGCGACGTCGCAGACTTCCGGTCATACTTAATGTTTTAAACGGAAATCTACTCAACGGCTATTCTTCAAAACTGCCGTGTTTTTTTTACTCTGTGCGAAGAAAATTCTGTAAATACTTCAAGGAATGATGTCAATTTGTTCTCTCTTAAAAAAATAACATAGCGGCGGAAATTTTCAGATACCGCAAACGAGATATGTGATTGCGGATTTACGCCGTCGACACGGTGTAGTCACAACGTGGTTGTTTTTATTCCGAGGGAAACTATGCGCAAATTGATGAATCAAAAGGAACTGTGTGCTACCCACCCCCTATGCTTGCACATAGTTCTTTTGAGTAAAACTCATTTCCACATTGTGACGTATTTTTGTTAAAAGGAACTATGTTGCACGCAAACCATATGCACATAGTTCATTTTAGCACAAATACGTCCATTTGTATTTTCTTTTAGCATACCTTGCAAATTTTACTCAAGGTTAGCAAAAATTGTGTTTTGAGAATAATTTCCTAAGGATATTTTTTATCCTCAGATACAGTTTAAAGACATTGGCGGATCCAGGCACTTCGAAGGCGGGGGGGCGGAAGGAGGATCCGAGTTTGAGTCAATTTCGCAATGAATAATTACCAAATGTAAGCCTTCTACTCTCTTCCGTCACTTCCTTCTTTCTTTCTTCCCTCTTTCTTCCTCTGTTTTTCGGATGAACAGGGGGGGGGGGGGTCTCCCTATTCCCACCCCCTTGGATCCTCCTATGTTTAACCCTCTATGGCAGAGCATTACGAATTCTTAACAACATATTTTTTGGGTTTTAAATATTGATCCTTTGCTCTGTGACTTGATTTTGTGAATTTCGATTGGTTTTTTTTTCTTCTTTTTGAATAATTGATTCCCAAGAATTAAAATTTTGAAAAAAATTAGGTACCTTACGTTTTTTATGCAAGCCACAAAGTAGATTAATGTTCCTCAGAATCTAAGACCCAATATCAATTCATGTCATAGAGGGTTTAAAAGCCGACTATGAATATGACCCTCAGGTCCGTTCTGCCGAGGAGGATTTGAAGAGGACCTTACCTTCGAATAAATAACTCCATCGAAAACCTTATTGAACTCGAGACTGATGGTCATCTGATCCTTGGCGCACTGGACGACCAGCTCGTGGATGTGCGGCGGGTGGTTGAGCTCCGAGTCCGCGGTCACCGCCGAGGAATTGGCGCTGAGGCTGTTGTCCGGCGACTCGGCCACCGGGCTCACGTCGTTCGGGTTGATCTGATCGACGCCGAACTCGTTGACCCCCGGCGCGCCCTCCGTCCCCGCTTGCTCGTCCGGGTTCGGCGGCGACTGTCCGGCGGCCCCGTTGTCCGGCTCCAGGGGCTCCCGGTCGTTGGGAGGGGCGACCGACGTGGCGCCCTCCGCTTGAGGGGGCTTCGGCGCGTCGATTCCGTTGTTGGCGCCCTCTCGCAGGACGCCTTCTGTAGGTGCTGGCGGCGACGTTCCGGAGGGGTCCGGGTTCAGGGCGTATCCTGGATCCACCAGGGCCGGCTTGAACGGCCGCGGCTTCTGGCTCATCGGATAGGAAGGCAGGTACACTCTCGAAGGCTCTTGGGCCCCTGCCACTGCCTGCTGGTTCTCCCCTCGCGCTGTCGAAAAATCATCCAAGTAAAGTTAAGTCAATGGGCGATAAGGCACGCGCAAAAAAAGGGATTTGCTTCTCTCCCCTCCCCCACAGTTGTCAAATTTCAGATGAACTGCCCCGGAAAGTTACACGTCTACACTGCCGTGCTAAGGAAAAACGCCGTATGAACCTTCAGGCTTTGCCAGATTTCGTTTGATGAAACACGAATTTCCTGGTGAACTTGTGAATATTTTTCTACCAATTTTTCAAGTAATTTTGTTCGCGTTTTCACCTATTGTTCCTGAAAATTTCAAGGAGACATATTCATAATTTTCCTCAAAAATAGTTATTTTATTGAAGCAAAGAGCCTCCCAAAAAAGAGGCTGATATTGGCCCCTTTTTAGGTATTCGATTCGACTATCGGACCAAGGTTTAAATGGAAGCTTATATTAACAGAAAACTCAGGAAAAAATTTCAAGATGAGTATAGGAACCGTTTTCGAGTTACGGGGGGGCAAAGGGGTCACAATCCGGCCTAATTTTTTGCTGTTTTCTTGTAGAATTGATGTATCGGCGGGGTTCTTATCGTTGTTTACGCATGTGTAGCACATGGATTCCTACGTGTTTTTACACGTAGAATCGATTTTTAACGTTGCCGAATCGATATACTGATCAGTTAAATCGATTTTGAACGATTTATTAAGGAAAATCGATGATTTTTCAGGATCGAAATTGTTTATTTTCGATTCATGAATGAATAAATGCATCTGAAATGACTGAAGCACACGTAACCCTATGTATTTTGATACGTAGAATTGATTTTTAACGTTGACGAATCGATTTATCTATCGTTTGTATCGAATTTTTGCGATTTTTTACGGAAAATCGATGACTTTTCGGAATTAGAATCGGGTTTGCTCCATCCGAGATCGGAGATATGTACCCAACATGATTGGAGCACATCGACTCTTACGTATTTTTATACGTGGAATCGATCTATAACCTCGATAAGTCGATATATCGATCAATTGTATTGAATTTTTTCGATTTTTTGCGGAAAATCGATGGTTTATCGGGATTGAGATAGGTGTCTCTCCATCCAAGATCGGAGAAATGTACCCTTTATGATTGGAGCACATCAATTCTTACGTATTTCTACACGTAGAATCAATTTTAAACGTCGACGAGTCGATATATCGATCTGACATACACAACTCTTGCGATTTTTTACGGATATTCGATGGTTCTTTTGGACTGGCATTGGAAACATCTACCAGACATGACTGGAGCACATCGATTCGTTTGTGATTATTCTCGCAAAATCAATTTTTAAGAAGTCGACGAGTCGATACATTGACTGGTCATATTGATTTCTTGTGATTTTTATGGAAAATCGATTTTTTGAACAGGAATGAAATTGGTTACTAACGGTCCGAGGTGGAGATTGCACTGACACGTCGAGCACGCGTTCCACGTACTTTACACTAGAATCATTCTGTCGGTGCATTCCTCATTCCATTTGATTAAAATCAAATGTTCAACTCAAGAAACCATCGGATTTCCGTAAATCACAAAAAGTGATTTGTCAGATCGATATATCGACTCGTCGACGTTTAAAATTGATTCTACGTGTAGAAATACGTAAGAATTGATGTGCTCCAATCATAAAGGGTACATTTCTCCGATCTTGGATGGAGAGACACCTATCTCAATCCCGATAAACCATCGATTTTCCGCAAAAAATCGAAAAAATTCAATACAATTGATCGATATATCGACTTATCGAGGTTATAGATCGATTCCACGTATAAAAATACGTAAGAGTCGATGTGCTCCAATCATGTTGGGTACATATCTCCGATCTCGGATGGAGCAAACCCGATTCTAATTCCGAAAAGTCATCGATTTTCCGTAAAAAATCGCAAAAATTCGATACAAACGATAGATAAATCGATTCGTCAACGTTAAAAATCAATTCTACGTATCAAAATACATAGGGTTACGTGTGCTTCAGTCATTTCAGATGCATTTATTCATTCATGAATCGAAAATAAACAATTTCGATCCTGAAAAATCATCGATTTTCCTTAATAAATCGTTCAAAATCGATTTAACCGATCAGTATATCGATTCGGCAACGTTAAAAATCGATTCTACGTGTAAAAACACGTAGGAATCCATGTGCTACACATGCGTAAACAACGATAAGAACCCCGCCGATACATCAATTCTACAAGAAAACAGCAAAAAATTAGGCCGGATTGTGACCCCTTTGCCCCCCCGTAACTCGAAAACGGTTCCTATACTCATCTTGAAATTTTTTCCTGAGTTTTCTGTTAATATAAGCTTCCATTTAAACCTTGGTCCGATGGTCGAATCGAATACCTAAAAAGGGGCCAAATTTTGGGAGACTCTTTGACAACTTTCGAATGTTCATACGGCGTTATTCCTTAGCAGGGCAGGATATGAGTCATGTCAAGAAAGCTCTGTTACTTTAGCAACGGTTCACTTTACTCCACATGTGTACGGAGCAAAGCTACCTGGACGAGTGCGACATTGATAACACAGACGTGTACTTTCTATAATCAGTTCGTCTGGAAAATTGCGGTGGGCGAGGCAAGGCGCTTATTTGCATAAAATATACAAAACTAGCCTAAATACAAAAGCAAATACAAGAAAATTGATGAACAAGGCAAAAACAATTATCGAAATGCTAAGGACGTCTGAGGGTGGTATTGACCCCCATCAACCAAGAAAGAAAAACGTTAAAAATAAAATTAACAAAAAAACAAAAATACCTGGATCCCTCTTGATGATCAAAAATGAAGGGATGAACCATCCCGAAACGTCCCCAGGCGTTTTAATGTTTGTTTTTGACCTGTTCACGTATTTTCTTGTAATCATTTTCGCTTAATAGGTGAATCAAAATAATATGAAAACGGGTGGGGCTAGGGTTTACTGCTCGAGGCAGTTTAAGATTCGCCAGTGCAAATTCTACTAACATCCTGGTTAAGTTCAATGATAACACTGTGAGTTATATTTCTATTTTGAGGGTTGGTATATTTGTACCTCAGGATCCACTGAAAACAAAGTGAATTGCAAAAATAGATTGGTTTCAGTTATTGAATTCCATCCATCCTAGATTATTTCTAAGACCTGGTCTCCACGGCGCACCAAGATTACTGTAAGAGGAACATTTACAGAGTCGTTTAAGTGCGCAGTTTTTTTTTCTTTTTTCTTTTTTTTAAATGAAAATATCCATAAATGACATTTGAATACTTACTTTTTCTGTGAGACGATAGATATTTGCCCTGTAGCCACAAAAGAATTTGCTCAACAGTTTGCTCCATCGGATCTATCGTTCCAACTGTAGTTGACTGTGTAGAAGGCTCATTTCTCCGACTAAACTGCCGTGGCGGATCTATTTCCAGAGTTAAACAAAGATCAACCAAATTATTGCTTACATTCTCGCCAAATACTCAGGAAAGAGTATACCTAGATGATGTTTCAAGAGTTCTTCAAAAATAAAATACGAGTATGTGCGCATCAGAATGTTCAAAATAGCAGGTAAAAAAATAAAATAAAAATTCTCATTTATTCGAGTTCAATAATCAATAAAAATTTCGTGAGAATGCTGAAATATCTATGATTGAGGAGACATAAACGGAACCAACTGGAAAACTGATTCAGAGGATTAGACTGTATCTTACATCGAGTACGATACTGTGCAATACCTTTGGTGTGAAATAGTTGCTTCAAGCGCCGTAGTACGCTGCGGCGCAGCGCGGCAGGCGGGCAGCCAGCGCGTAACGCGCATTGGCGCCTACAAACCTAACAGGGATACTTCACGCATTGCGCAGTGCGTGAAGTATCCCTGTTAGGTTTGTAGGCGCCAGTGCGCCGCCGCTCCGCTTTTTGTTAGGCTCTAATATTTAATCTCGAGGAGTCAGCGTTGTTCAACTCATGACTTTGAAATGTTTGCACACTCTGTATGGATTATTCTAATTTTAATTGATGAAAACAAATATGGAGTAAAGGAAAATATAATGTGCATTTTGTAAATATTATGGTGATCCCATACAAACTTGCGGATTTACAAAGCACACAAATTTCTACACAATTTCTTATAGCCTTTTACAGCCGATGGCGAAAAAGCAACTACCAGGCGATAAAGTGTAAAGCCCGGCGACAGGAACTATAGCCCGGCTGTTTAATTTTTTATCGCTTCGTGTAGCCCGGCCGTATGATTTTTTCCACTTTGTACAGCCAGCTATATGATTTTCTATCGCCTTCTTCAGTCGGCTATAGGAATTCCTATGGTATTTTGAAACGCAGCTCCTATCGCCAACTTTCACCAGGGTAAACTATGTATTCAAACAAAGGAAAAGCATTTTGAGTAAAGCTTACCATTTTGATAACTGTTGTAATTACTGGCACGAAAGAATAATGAATGGTTGATTTTCTCCACACTATTTGATCTGTTAACCTAAAACAACAAACGCAACGGATAAAAACTTTTTGCAAGTTATTTCTTTAAGGAGTTGCTTAAAGAATAAAATATCGATGGCGAACCCCCAAACCACGTATCTCGGTTAGCAACGTTGAAGTCTTACTGTCATACTTTATTTTTTAAATGTAAAACTACCCAACATTAATTTTTTTAAAACTTTCGTGATTTCTCTTCTTTGTGCGAGGAAAATTCTTTGTACTCCACGGACTAGTTGTAGTCTTCTTCTTCAAAATAAGAGGTAATGGGTGCGGATGATTTTAAAACATCACAAACGGGATACGTGGTTTCAGGAATTCCAACTTCGATATTCTATTGCTGCTTCAACCCCTTGATCAAAATTTTGAGATAGTACATAGTTCTCATAACTTACTGACAAAATTACTTTTTAATCCCCCCCCCCTTTTTTTGTCATTTTTCCCTCTCATTCTTGATCTACTTATACGTGACCAACTCACAGTAAAATTGTACTACATTTTGCAAGTGAGAGCTAAAATTACATGTCTCAGTTTTGCAATAACGTATGTACCATTAGTTTGCCGATACACATAAGTGTTTTTACTGATGAGCCGGATGGTGTAGTTCCTAATTGAAGAATGAAGTCCAATTGTATGGATTCAACCAAAATCAGCCTAATTACATCTAACGTCGCCCATACAAGAAACCTGAGCAATATTCTGATTCGAAATTTTTTAATACATTTCTAATAATCAGAAGTTTCGAGGCGCTATTGTGTTGTTCGGTTTTCTGTAAACAAAATAAAACACGAGAAGATTTTGGGCAACGTTAAATGCAATGAGGATGAATGTAAGTAAATGCATCCAATTAGAGTAGACGATTACACTGGAAGCAACCTGCACAGACGTAAAAAGCGTGGGAGCTGTTTCTGCCAAACTCGGAAAATGGAGGCAGATTGCTCCTCTCCGATATCAGCCAACGGTTTCCTCATAGTTCCTTTGAACGTCTTGTCGTGACTCTTCTTTTCGCTCGATGTCATTTTGCAAAATCTATCGTGAAACTGCGAAACAAAGTACTGTGGTTTGCATGTTGCAGATAACCTGTCACATTATACTTTTTTCGTAGAAGAAATTATCTATATTCCTGCACAAAACTGAATTTTATCCGAATTTATCACGATTTTTTCTCAATAAGATTGCAATGATTAGCCGTCGATAGAATCTCGATTTCATTGCTTTACGTGATGAAATCACAATTAATCGCAATTTTTTATCCGAGAATATGGCAAAAAATCGACGACTGTAAAATCGCGATACATTTTCCGATCAAACCGCAACTTATTGCGATCACAACTACTTAGGTTAAACCATTCCAACTTTCACTGCCAAAATTTATCATTAATTATCTGCGCTGTGTCTTGCTTTTCTATTCATCATCCTTTAATTTTCAATATTCATGCAATTTTGGGACCAGCTATATATTTTTCCTATAAACTTACAGAATTGGCTGTCTCTACTGCATTAATGCTATGGAACCTAAAAAAGCTCCCGAAAACCATTATACAATCAGGAATCTAATCATTAATATAAACTTCGAAGGATTCTGCCTTTTTCTATTTCACTCGAGGGGAAGTGTCCCCTCCCGGACTCTCTTCCCCACCCGGTGACTGACGCTGCGCTGTGCTGAACGGTTCAGCCTGAACCTTTCCCCTACGTCTGACCGTTCCCCACTCCTCTGTCAATCGAACCATATGCCACCGCTTACGTATTGTCGCTCGCCCACCCAGGTACCTAGCGGCCAGCGGTCAGTTGATGATAAATCTCGCTCATGCTCCTATGCAGCTACGCATTGATTACGCCAGCTAATTACTTTCTAATAATTAGAATTTCTTCGATAATAGTTTTCTTTATTTATTCGACTGTATTTTTTTCTCTGTTCTACTGTGATTTCCTTGGTTCTCTACTGTGTTTTTCCTAAATCTCTGAGTCAGAAATCTGAAGCACTTCGGTATGCACCGAGTACTTCAGATGTGTGACCTGAAATCTTCGGTATATACCGAACTACTTCAATTGTCTGACCCGAACTTCGGCAGATGGACCTTAACTTTTCGGATGCGTGATCCGAAAACTTCAGAGATCCATATGATCTCAGCTTCGGGTTCCATGCACAAATTTTTTTCTCCGTGTTTCCTTTTAGGGGACGCAACTAAAATTTCAGTAAATTTTTTTCAGAAAAGAAAAGAAAAAAAAAAAGTGGCTAACGATGGTTCCTCACCTTCACGTGGTGTTGGCTGTTTTTACTAAGTGGGAACCGTCCATTTTAAGATATAGTCTATTTCTTGCCCTGCCATTATTATTCTACAAGTTAATTGTGGAGTGAGAATTTCATAATGTTTTCTATGAAATCTTCAAAATATAGTGATAAAAAATTTGCAACTACTACAAAATTGGCTCGCGAAGCGAGCCGAATGTCACTCGCGTAGCGAGTGACCGGGGGTCCAGGGGGCGTAGCCCCCGGCTAGGCGTGACGGGCGCGCGAAGCGCGCCCAGAACGGCTAGTAACTCCTAAAATTCTTTCTGACATACTTATCGGTACAACAACAAAAATCGAGCGAAACAAGCTGATTGGGTAGAACTTTGCCAACGTACACTTACCTCCTGCAGTGCATGTATTTTTAGAGTTCGGAAAAGTAAAAATAAACAAACGAGAGGAGAAAGTGCATCATAGAGAAATTTTTGCCCCAGATAAAAACGTTAGTGAGTTATTTTGCGTATCACTAATATCAGAATATATGCACGTAAAAATTCAACATGATTGAATGTTTGACATGCAAGAGAAAAATATGATATTCAAGTACTCGCTCAGAGGAGCAAAGAAACTAAAAAATAATATAATACTTACCAAAACCGATAGTAAAAGAACTGCCTGCATAATAATAAAATTGAGATCTGCAACATAAGAATAGGGAAAAAGTTTTAATCAGTGTGAGTAGAGATGATTGAAGATGGACAAGATATGAACAACTTTCAGAGACTCACTGCATATGCTCTTCTAGCAAAAACGTATGCAATTAGCGTCTCAGGATATTGTCGATGTTGCGACTGTTCTGAAAACAGCAACAACGGCTGAAGCAAGGTGTTGGTGGTCGGTGTCGATAATCTTGGGCGTGACCTGTTACAAGCGAGGCGTGAATGATCGAATATCGATATTTCCCATTTGAAGCTGTGGTAAAGAATCGATTATTATGGTGTTCGTTGCGAACATCCTGTTTATCGGTCCTTTTCCATAGGTTTGAACGACAGATCAATCGATACATCGCAAAACACGCCACGCTACTGATGTGTTAAGATTTTTATGGCAACATACTGTTTTTAAATAAAAGACTCCAAAATTTTACTTTAAAGCTAGGATACATTTCAGAGAGTAATCAAGACGGCGCGGCGCACCGCTGATGGTAGACATCTCGAGCGCCCTGTCCAAAGCCAATCAGCTCTTATGAGTGAGATGTACTGAAAAAAGGTAAATTTGCAAACCTTAATTTTTAATTTCATACTATTCGAGAGTCCAACGAGAAATCTCAGCGTTTTTACCCCTAGTTACAATTACTACTTAAATCTGGAAGTTCTATATCAGCGAATAAGTCAATGTTGGGTGGTAAATAATTCAAACTGAAAGTCTACATTACATAGAGATGTGTGCACGGTTGATATTTCCCTAGATTTTTTTCTGCTGAAATCTGTTTGTTCAAATTCACTTGCAGTAATTACGATCAATTAAGAAATAAATCAACATGCAAAAATTAAGGGATCAAAGTTATGAATGTGTAAGTCACTGTAGATTTTCCTTGGATACTGAAACCCGTCAGTTATTACAGAAAAACTTAATGACTTTAACGCAAGGTAAAAAAAACAAACCAATAATGTAAAGTATAATTTTCTAAGGCCTGGGGGATACTGAGACCGATTAGTTATTGCAAAATAACTTAGTGACTTCAACGCTTGGTAAACAAAACAAAACAATCGCAGTATGACGATCAGGCGAATTTATTTTCCGAAAATCCCAGCGTTTTCATTCCTGCTATTCGAACTTGAGACAAATCCCTTGATACGTCCCGCGGGAAGAAGATGTCACAGATTAACAGAAATTCTTGCGATCTTTCAAAACGCCTAGTTTTTACGTCCAATATAAACGAAGGTATATCGCTCTTGAAGAACACGGCTTAAGACATCACCCACAGCGGTGGTACATAGGTACCATAATTTCAATCGCATTTAGCAAAAATGAACCAGCGCGATTGCGGTGTTGTAAAGATGTTGCTTCTTCATATTTATCTGAAAAATCTCTCAGAATAGCAAGTAGTTTTTTCTTCTTACCAAAAAATTGTCAATTTTAAAGAGAAAAAATTGTGTTAATTTTAATACTGTACATACATTAAGTATTTTTAGAAGTGAAGAAGAAGTTGCACGATTTTGAAAACACTGTGATCGCGCTGGTTCTCTTGTCTTTGCTAAATGCGATCCATTGTGCTTTGGGCTCGTCTACAGCGAACTGAACCATCGACTTCGCTATCATTTCATTGAATCCCGAGTCACCCTGTAGAGGTATGTTAGTGGGTGTAATGGTGGGTCGGCTCTTCCGTCAAGTTGTCTCTCCGGTCTGAAAGAACGAAGACGAAGAGCATCGGGCCTCGGATCCGTTCAGAGGTGCGAACGAGCGCTTATCTGTGCGCGATATTGCTGTGAGTGATCTTTGTGGGAGGAATCGATTGTTCTTTCCGTTGTCCAACCGTCCATCGATGGCATCGGTGCGGTGAAAATTTATTCTCCGCTCCCGTCGTTTGCCCGGGACCGGGCGAGCGAGGGAGCACGTTTCGCTATGATCCCGGGTCCCTGCGCTTGCGCCCGGTGCAGCCGGTGAAATTTCTCTTCGTGAGCTATTTCGCCATCCATCTTCTTTGACACGTTTTGCCATTGCGCGCTGCAGAGAAGCAAAAGCTCTGACCTTCGTTGTGCAACCGAATTATTACGTCGGCGGGTGAAGTTTTAAGCTTGCGCAATCCGTCAGTCATCTCTCCCTGCGGTAAAAGCTCTTGCTCTTGAACCTCTCCGAGGCGGGAAAAACCACGGTTGATCGGACCAAGTCGGGTGTACCAAAGAGGATTGTCACTCCGACAATAATCGTGATGGATTCCAGAAGCTGCTTTAGTCTAGATCACTTTTTGGTAAAAATTTTACCGGTTTTTATTAACAACGCAGCATTGTTATGGAGGCCGAAATAATTGATATCATAATGTTTAAATTACTACGCCCAGGGCAGTAGGAGGGACCTGGTATCCACTATGGGCATTGATCATTGCAAAGGCAACAATTCTTTTTTCTCCGTAAAGACGATGGCTAGAGTCGAAAAGTATTTATAGTATTATAGTATATTATTATAAAGTATAGTTTCGAACGTGACGCGACGTTGCAAGTTTCCTCTCATGTTCCATTTTCTTTGAGAGCAGGGCCGGATGTAGGGCCATGGGCCGCGGCCCATGGCGAACAATTTAGAATTTTTTTAAAATGTAGGTATAAAAAAAATCGGATTCAGAAAAGAAATTGCAAACAAGAAAAGGCGACAAAATCTCTCATTTCCTTTAGAGTATAGTAATTTCTAATTTTTTCGTCCTGTGATACAAGAGACAGCACCTTTTATTAGTCGAGTTAAGAGAAAAACCAAACACGCAATTTCGCCTGGAGCGGTGCGACGCAGAGAGCAATGATGACGAGGACTTGAGATGAAAGGAGAAACCCTCGGCGCGGCGGTTGGCATGTAACACATATAAGCGCCTACATAACTGTATGGATACTTCACGCATTGCGTCAAACAGTGCGTGCGGTCGGCGCGGCGTGCGACGTATAGTGCCTACAAGACTGCATGAATACTTCACGCATTGCGTCAAATACACTGCGTTCAGCAGCGGTCGACGTGAAACGCATGGCGCCTACAAGACTGTAGGAATACTTCACACATTGCGCCATACACAGCGCGGTCAGCGCGGCGCGGCGGCGGTTGAAGTTAAGATTATTAAACCACATTTATGTTTGTTCTTTCATTTCTTATAAGTGGAAGGCCTTGTCCACACAGAGATAAGTTTACGGAACTTAAGTTTCGCGCAAAGTTCCGTGAAATTTTGCTAGTAGTGTTGACAGGGCTTTCGCAAAAAATGTGTACAACACGAGTAAACGCGTCTTATGCACTCCTCCCCCTCCGACACGTTCACTCGATGGTTTTTATTGATGTTTCAAAACGAATGAGGAGGGGGCGGCAAAATATAGGCAGCCCAAGGGCGGCAAGTAGGTAAATCCGTCCCTGTTTGAGAGAACTTTTGTTTTCTTTGAGAAAGCGAATTAACAGTTTTTTTCTTTTAAATTGTAAAAATTGCCTTCCCCAATTCTAAAGAGTTCACAAAATTTAAGGAGCTATTCTGGTTATTTTTTCCTTGAAAAATTAAATTAAATCGGAAAATTTTAAGCGACGCGATGGACGTACGTACAATCGATAAAACACCCCTCTTCCGTAGGAAAAGATGGGTCATGTTTGTTGCTTGTACCAATTTTTGATCGGCCGTGCAAAGAAGGCCTTTGCGTTTCGAGGGCTATAAGTATGCATTCAGTAATTATGTCAATGTTTGCTCCTATCAAACTTCAAATGAGCTCAACAAATGAAACAAATTAAATCGTGGTTTTAAAATCGACAACAGAGCAACAAGGGTAGACGATCGATCGTAAGCGAAAAAAAAAAGAGTTGACTCAACAGTAAATCCACGGTAATGCCCGTGACTTCAGAAAGTGAGAGGCAGGATCCCATAGAAGCAGGGCGGGGGGCGAAAAGGGGGCGGTGTTGCGGGGGTGGTCAGATGAGAAGACAAACAGCCGGGAGGCGTACGCCGAGAACAGAAAACACGCCAGATAGGAAAATAGCCGGAGACAGGGGAGGGGGGCCTGGAGAGAGGGAGAAAAAACCACAGAGATGACCCAAAGTGGGATAGAGACCAAGACGTGATGTATTGGGTTTGCGGTAACGCCTCTGCCTCTACACCAAGCACTGCAAGTTGTAAACTTGGCGAATGGTAGGGGACTTGGCGAGCAAAACCAATTCTGCCCGACGTCCATAGCTCGGTCCGCGATTCACGGCCAGCACCACGGACGCTCCACCTTTGGCCTATCTCCGATCCGTCTATCCGTTTCAAATTCATTTTTATTGACGTCCACCGCTCCGGAACATTTCCACTTCCTCGAAAGATCCCGCGGAACAGATTAGGGAGACCAGCCCGGCCGCGGGACCCTTTCTACCGTTCGCGAATTTAGGTCTGCGGTTTCGACCTGTTGCTCCGCCTTTGCAGCTTGACAATGGCTAGACTGATTCGACGTTAAGAATAATGGTGTCTGGCCTCGAGCTTATTACGTTCCTTCGCGTTGCTGAGGGTCAAAGACAAAGCTATTGCATCGGAGCACTTTCTTTCGATATTGATGTTTTGAAGGCAAACCGAAGATCGGGAGATCAGCCTCCTGTTTGAAAAAAGACCATTGCACTCGAGGTGGGAACGGGCGTTTTTGGGGGCGTTGCAACGTCCAGCGTCTAGCGGGGGCGGACATGGACCAAAATAGTAACCGGACATATCAGTCAATTAGTGCTTGAACTGGCCCATTTTATCTGTTTTTTTTTTTGTTTTTTTTTTTTTTTTCAGTGCGGAATTTCATTCGGTGTTCCTGCCTGCCTTTCCAACCTCAATGGATCCACCCCCAAATAATAGAGAAAAGAGGAAGGAGGCGGCCAGGGAGTAAGAGAAGAAGAAGAAAACGAAGAAAATGAAGAAAAAGAAGAAAAAGAAGGAAAAAGATGAAAAGGATAAAACTAAGAAATAGAATAAAAAGGAGAAGAATAATAGTAGAATTCTGAGAAATGAAAAAAAAAAATGAAAGAAATACTAGAAGTTTTGGCGCCCCTACGATTTGTGCCCCACGCGAACGGGTAATTTTTGTGCCCCTCGTGACGTACCTGGACTGGAATCAACACTATCTCGCGAAACAGCGGTTTTTGTGAAACTATTAGCGACAAGCTTTGAAAACTTCATCCTTCATTCGATCACTTTTACCGAGAGGGAGAAAAGCATCCTCGTCGCGTCGGTGCGATATGCGACAGCGGTGAGAATGACTTCCGCCTCTTGGAAATGAAAGCCGTTGATAATGGATTCTCATAATGATCCCGTCAAAGTGTTAGCCGTCGGGTCGGACTGGATATCAATTCTGTAGCTTAGGATTTAGACTCAGCCTTCGCCATTTAGAGGCTCAAGAAGATGTAGAGGTTAAGATTAAGTCTAGTCTAGAATATTATACATGTACATCAGATGTAGCAGTATAATCCGCAGTAGTTACGCAATGTTAAACTAAATATGTTCGAAAACAACTTTTTAAAAAAGAAGTATGTGGAAGCAGTAAAACTAGATTACTTTTGAGAGGGGCTGCAAAATTTCAGATCATTTACACTTCTGATAAAAATTTACAATAGGTACGCACGATAGTAACGATAGGGATTAAAAATTTGAGGATAAAAATAAAAGTAACAAGCAATAGAAATATTGGATCCGTATTGAAGGAAAAAAGAAAGAAAGAGAGAAAGAAATGGGCAGTTAAGGGTAAGAATATGAGGACTAAAAGGAGGGTGAAAAAGTTCGAGAGAGGAACACTACACTACATCATTATATAAACTTCGAAGGATTCCTACTTTCAGCGATTCCACCTTTTTCTATTTCACTCGAGAGGTTGCCAGATTGTGCGATAAATGTGAATATTTTACATGGATTTGAATTGGGAAAAATGCTAAAAAAGCAACTTATCTGGCAACAATAGAGTCCGGGAGGGACGAGAGGCTGCCTTCCTTACAAAACCCATGATTTAGCCAGAAATGTCATTAAAACAATTAATACCGTTTGAAGCATCAATTGTATACTAAGGGAAAGCTATTTTAAAATAATAATTGTAAATGGACACAGATGCAGAGAGGGAAAAATGAAAGGGAAAGGAAATGAAATTAGGATATGATTACTAAATATGCAATCAGAGAGAATAAAACAAAAACATCAGAGAAATTTATATGCGATGGAAAGTATAAGAAAAAAACACGAGTGGGCTCATTGCGATTCGGAACTCGGACTATACTATCGTTGAGCAGTTTTTAGACCCCTACGCCACCGATAATCTTCTTAAGAGGTAAAGATGAACTTTTGCTACTTCAGCAAGTCAAATCGCGGAAGGAGATCCATGGACTGTCCACCCGACGGGATGACGTCCCAGTCAAATGCGTTTTAGAAGAAATGATCGATCCCCATCATCGCTTCATCTCCACACATCTATTCATGTGCAAATGATGGCATGCTCCGGCAATAAGGTTCTGTGACGAAATCATCCAGAGTCTCCAAAATGTATACATCTTAGTGATCAAATGTCCAATCACTGAGAAAAATGGCTAGCGGAGCGAGCCGAATGTCACTCGCGTAGCGAGTGATCGGGGGTCCGGGGGGCGCAGCCCCTTGCCTGGCCGTGACGGACGCGCAAAGCGCGTCCAGAACGGCTAGTAATAGAGGAATCCTGTTATGAATAAAAGAGATGAGTAGTGTTTTAGTATTTGTGGTGATATCTCAGAGAAAGACTTTGTTCCATTTTTTTACTCCTTGAAATTTTTTCGACGGATTCATTCTCAGAACCTTCTTCAAGGAAGACGGCATTATAGTGGTCTGCGCATGCGAAACTTGACCGGGGCCGAGCTCTTGAACCTGCACCGCATCAATGTCATGCAGAAACCACGCATCTCCCACGAGTTCCATCATTGAACGGTTGCCGTTGCTCAGTACTGTGCAGTATTGTTCCATCGATCGTCGATCGTCTCAGAATGTTTACTTTTCCCACCGACGAGACCCCCCCCCCCCCCCCCCCAGTGTTTATTTTTTAAAATGGGTACCGATTTTCGGTGGCATCACACGCGCCCACGCGATTTCAACACGCGCAGTTGCCAGATCGGCCAAAAAACCACTCATCCTGCCAGGCACGAATCTGGGAAATGGGTGACTTTGACGAGAACCGACTGCACTGACCACACAGGTCACGAGTGGGTCCATGTCATCGCTGACGGATCGGGTAAAAAATCGTTGGCTATAAAATGCACGGGAGTAGAATGTTTCGTTCAATCTGGCAACCTGAATCAGCATCGCACCCAAGTAATTAAAAACTCTTCAGGTCACCGAAATATTAGGCTAACCGCGACGAGCTAGTTCTTTTCATTGTTGTCGTTTGACGTGGTAAATCGCAGTTTCCCAGCCGAGACAACATATGAGAGGACGGAGATTAGGTGACTGCGATCCCTTCTCTTCTTCCTATTTTTGATGAGCGGCACTCGACATCATCGCGGGAACTAGAGCTGACATCGGTTGACAATGTCACGTCACACGTCACGGAAGAAAGAATGATGGTTTTAACAATTTTCTAACCGTATTTCTGGCTGCTTTTGCAAAAAGAAAATTGTTCGATTAATCATAGCTGGACCACATTTTGTAACTTGGAACTAAAATCTCTGGCTCAGTTTAGAGACAACGTATGTTCCTTTAATTTCTCCATGCTCTTGAGTTGTTTTTTTTTTATGAATAAACCTAAAATCCTAGTTCCTAATCACAAAATGTAGTTAGAAAATGTAGTTCCAAGACAGGAAGAGCGACAACTTTTGGGAGGGTGCCCCCTCCTTGGCCCCTCCTGGGGAGGCCCTCTTGGTGCAGCCCTCCCCCACCTTTCCCCGCCCTAAAGTGTTTCCCCTCGATGATTAGAACAACAGCCCAAACCGAAGCATGCTAACTTAAAAATTGAAAAAGTGATGTGTATCGAGCGTTTTTTTTTTACCTATCCCTGTAGTTTTGATACTCAATACTTTTTGCCTTTCGCGACGGGCTTGCCATTATCACCTCAACTTTAGGAGGTTTATACGAGCTGAAGGGTTTGATTTAGCAAAAACCAGTAGTACCATCATGTTTCGAGCGAAATCTTACGTAAGAATTGGCACTAAAATCGCGAAATCTCAGTGCACGCAAGAGTTCAATTGCCATATGCCTCACCGAGGGGGATGAGACCAGTGGCGCGGCGCGTGGCGTAAATGATCAATTATCGATATTCTCCCATTTGTAGCTATGGTAGAGAATCGATTATTAAGGTGTTCGCTGCGGACACCCTCTCCATCGATCCTATATTCCATAATTTAAATGGCAGGTCAATCGATACATCGCAAAGCACGCCACGCCACTGGTGAGACGAGTTGGGACTGAAATCCGAGTCGAGGAAGAACAGACGATTGAGCCAACCCGATCGGCCCCTCGTGAGGCATCAGTCAAGACGGGAGCTGCGGTGACGGTGACGACAAGTGGCATTGCGAAATAACGAAAATAAGCAGGAGAGCATTTAATTTCATTTCCGTGGAAGACGCCCCAATTGCGAGCGCCCCCAGTTTTCCGCCGAGAAGGGGGGAGGCGGCCCCGGTGGGAACTGGATGTTGCGCTATGCAGAGCGGACTCCGGCGGAGGAAGCAGACGTTTAGCTCCGGTCGCGGCTCTTGCAATCCCTTTATTGGCAAAACTCGGGACATTGTTGCCAGATCACCTCGTTGCCGCATTTAAAATAACAGAAGATCCAGATTTTATGGCCCGACCTGGCAAGCGTGGACGGAGACGGAGACGACCAAGAGCAACCGGTTAAAGCTGCCTTTCACTCGGATGCGCCCGCCCCCGCCCACCCCCGTGCTGTTATCTAAGTCTAGCCAAATATGACCTACGAGACCGTGAATGAGTCGCGAGAATTTGACTCATGACACTAGGGGGGCATTACTGGCAGCGCCTGCTGTCAGTAACCTCGAGCGCTTCTTCCCCTGGGTATTGGAATGCCTTCTAGTTCTGGGGCTACGGACGAGGGGAACAAAAAATAAGCACTTATGTGGAGCGTCAACCATAGGGGAGCCAAATTTCTTGCGTCCCTTTTATCTATTTAATTTCTCAGAGATTCCCATGTACATGACCCTGCTTCTTTTTCCTTTGCTTTCTTCTCTTTTTTCTTCTATTTCTAAGTCCAGGGGTAAACAGATACCCTCCAAAGTTATCTTGGCAAAGGAGGAGGCTCTTCCTATCGGGACTTAAACATTTACGTTGACCTACCTACCATGAGGATAGTTAACAACGTGTTAGGTATTTTATTTTGCAAACATGCCGAAGTTTGATAAACTTGTTTGTTTCATGATGGCTTCTGTAGTTCATCATTCTCCTAGCAGGTGAGATGAATGTTGCTCCTGTATGATGCCTTATGGAAGTGCTGAATCCTCGAGAGCAAAAGTTTCTGGTAATCCAGGATTGCGGAAATAGGAACCTTAACATCTGCTACAGGAATGCGCGAATTTAAAATGAAGTTACTTTATGGCAAAAGTTTGGCACAAAAGGAAACTGTTGGAAAATAAACGTATATTTTTATGTTAACGCACCTTCTGAAGATGATTGACATGAATAGACTAATTAATGGTCGTGGGTATAAAGAGCTTTCCTAACTTTTATCCAAAAAAA